>NC_064640.1:989406636-989709666 GCF_023864345.2 Schistocerca serialis cubense | reverse complement strand
GTGGATGCGGTGTGGAAATATAAAGCCCATATAGCTCTCCTCATTTCTTCAAGATTGCCTGTATTTTGCCTGATTGCAAGGCCATAGCAGTTCTGAATGTGGTCTATTATGGAATCAGTCAATCTTCCTCTGCCATCCAAGGTTTTCCCATCATCTAGTTTTTTCCCTTTCATAACTGATTTTAACCTTCTCAGCCTGGCACCCATTCTCTTCTGCACATGTCCTATACATTCAAGTTTGCTTATATTTACACTGTTCCCATATGGTTTGCTTTCCAAAACTTCTTTGAATGCTTTAGAGTCACCATCTCCCAGATATTTGACATAGCGAACATTATACCACTGTGAAGAGCGATGAAAAATTTTCTTCACCCCAGCAACCTCCATGCCACCACTACTACCATAATAATTAGCAATACAGTCATCACTGTGTTCATTTTTCAGCCTGCCTGTGCACCTACAGTATTTAGACATTATTGCAACATCAATAACCTTGCCAGTATCAACACTAGTTGCTGTTACAACACCATTGTTGGAGGTGTGGCCCCTTTTCTGCCACGTGCCATCAAACGCCACTGTGAGGTCACGACTGCCGTCATTTTCTTCCACTGCTTCTTCCACAGCAACCTGCATTGACTTCTGTGCTACATCTTCAACTGCAGATCCTAGTACATAATTGTAAGCTTCAAACTTTGAAGGTGCACTTGGAAGATTTAGAACACCACATAGCATATCACCAGCTGCTTTGCCCTTACCAATTGCTCGCAATCCCTAAACTAACCTAATATTTACACTATAAAGTTCAGTTTTCTTGTATCCATTATTTACAGTTACTGAAACCGAACTTGGAAACTTACAGCTGTATTTACAAACACTGCATATTAAATTAAACTGGGCAGCCAGGCCAACATGGGATTCTACTTTCAGAGAAACGTTTCCATGACATTTTTTGCAGCACAAACTGTTTTCAAGAGCTTCACACAATATATTCGTATCAATGAGTTCAAAAACTTCATTCCCTCTATCAAGTAAATTATATTTCTCTTCCAAATCTCTTAGTTTTTTATGAGAAGCACTGTTTTCATTTGGTGTAAGTTCGTTCGGCAAATCAGTAATAAGTGGATTCACATTTTCCAACAGTGATGATGATGAACTGCTTTGCTTTGCTAATGAATCATTATTTCTTTTCTTTTGCCAGTTCACACGCTTTTTAAATACTTTTGCTTTAGCTCTAGGCATTTTCACTGCGAAAAATGAAGCACTAAATACGAAATAACTCAACAACAACTACTTTCTTATATCACACTGTTTACAAAACAGTCCCGCCACAAAGTCAAAGAGTAACTTGAGGAAACCAGAGAGAAACATTTTCGGGCAACTAGTGTATAAATAGTCGCTGGAAACCGGGATATTTGAATTCATGTCACTTTAAAGGTACTGCCAAAAAGTTCATGGTCAGCCACGAGAGACGTGTATAACTAAAGCGCAATACCCGATCTCACAAATATATAAAAATAAAATAGTTATAATTGTAGTAGAGCTATGTATGATACGTCATTTTAAAGAGGAAACATGGCAGAATATAATACGCCAATAAAAAAAAATTCGATTTTTTAACCCAAAATCCGATTCCGTATCCCCTTGGTGGCTTTCAAGAATGTAGATGTATCTGATCACTCATTTTCATTTACTTTGTATTCTGATTATTTTTGTGGACTAGCAATCACTGTCAATCTCCCTCTAATAAGCTACATTTCAGACGCAGCGAGGATAACAATAAGGAAACAGACATTGAGGTGAGGAGGCTGAAACACTGGCAGACGTTACAGAGCGACTGCCTGAGGACTCACAACAAGGCCTTGCATGCAGACAGAGTATGCCCAAGCCTCCATACAGTAGGTGCAGTGGCTGGTAAGCTGGGCTTATGACATAGATACAGCAATGAGTGTTCAGTGTCGTTTCCAGGCTGATAATTGCTGGGCACCCCTTTACTTTGTGCTTTCGGGTGTACAGCCGAGATGTTGATGTCATTTTTGTGCACAATACACTGAGGTGACGAAATGTCATGGGATAGCGACATGCACATCCACAGACGGCGGTAGTATTCCGTACATAAGAAATAAAAGAGCAGTGCAATGGTGGTGCTGTGATTTGTACTCAGGTTATTCTCGTGGAAAGGTTTTCGAAGTGATTCTGTTCGCACGATGGAAATTAATAGACTTTGAACGCGGAGTGATAGTTGAAGCTAGACGCATGGGACATTCCCTTTCGGAAATCGTTAAGGATCAATATTTCGAGATCCATAGTGTCAAGAGCGTGCCAATTTTGGGCATTACCTATGACCACGTACAACGCAGTCGCTGTCGGCCCTCACTTAATGACCGAGAGCAGCGTCGTTTGCATAGAGTTGACAGTGCTAATAGACAAGCAACCCTGCTTGAAATAACAGCAGAAATCACTGTCGGATGTACGACGAACGTGCGGCGACATTTACTGTTAATAGGCTATGGCAGCAAGCGAGTGACGCGAGAGACTTTGCTAACAGCACGACCTCGCCTGCGGCGCCGCTCCTGGGCTCGTGAACATATCGGTTGGACCGCAGACGATTGGAAAACAGTAGCCTGGTCAGATGAGTCCCTATCTCAGTTGGTAAGAGTTGATGGTAGAGTTCGAGTGCAGACCCCAGGAAGCCATAGAGGCAAGTCGTCAACAAGGCACTCTGCAAGCTGATGGTGGCTGCACAATGGTATGGGCTGTGATTACATGGAATGTACCGGGTCCTCTGGGCCAAATGAACCGGTCATTGACTAGACATTGTTATGTTCGGCTACTTGGAGATTATTTGCAGCCGTTCATGGACTTATGTTAAAAAACTAGAAACCCGCCTCGATTGCGAAAACAGCACCTAGTGTTAACCTAGGTTTCGGAGTAAATAACCACACCTTCTTCAGAACAATAAAATCCACAAGTGCCTAAGAAGGCCTTTGTCAATGATTAAAAGAACACCATAGCTATACATTTATAAACGAAAAAAAGGAAAACACAAACAGTACATATGTACAAAGTCAAAATCACAACTTAACTTAATGGTGTACGCTCCACCTCACACCGGCCTATGTTCGATGGGCCATGACCCGCCATAAACTGCAGTCCGGACTAGCACTCGGTCTGCAACAACATCAACGTTGAGGGACGGTAACCTCTAAATTTAACTTCAGTCCTTCCTTCCGATAGCTAATAACGGTTCTAGGAAATGAGTGTTGATCTGATGAGAAAAATTTGAAACCGAATGTGTCTTAAATCGTAAACAGCAAAATTCATTCCAGTAGTCTGCGCATATACAGTGAGTCAGATGGTTGCAGTGTGAAATTATAACATGATACTGAATGTTTTTGTACCAATGTGTCAAAAACTAATTTCTCTCTACCCAAAATTCTTCTGTGGATGTACAGATAGTGTACCCTTCAGTACACTATCCGAAGTCCGACAAAAAACAATTGCAACGCGAAGAATTTAATGAAATCGTTTCAAATTTGGCACCTAAGTTCAATATCGGAAGTAATTTAAACGGCTCTGTCCCCATGGCTATACTTTTATCGCAAACTGGCCAAGTTTTGACAGCTGGAAAACTAAGATCCGTGATGCAGATCAGTAACTCTATGCATCCACCATGACAGCAGCTTTTGAAATGGAATGCCTTGGCGGAAGATTCACACGCAACTTTAGCAGCTAAATACTTCAATGAGAGTGACCGCTTCGTGTTTAAGCAGGAAGATGAATGGTCGTTTCGGCACATGACGGAACAAGTCGATCGTGCACGTACGACCACGGCACGATGTCGGAGAGAGAGCAGAGGAAGATGCTTGCCGTCGACGGAAAGGGCACAGAAGAGCCCTAAAGACTGGAAAATATTCCGAAAGGATATGACTCAGTGAACGCCTTCGGTTTCATGGATCTAGAGTTCAGTAAAAGTCACACAATTACCAGACTTCGTCACGACGCAGAATTACTTTCACGCTGTAGTTTAAGACGACAATGTTTAATCCTCAACTACTGTCAAAAGATTTTAGTATAGAGTTACTGCAAAAAGAACAGGCAGACGCCAATTGACCGCATCTATTTTTTAATGAAGAATCTCTGGACTGCCTTTTTGGGTATGACCAGCGAATCCACAGGAGTCTCTGTCTGTTACACACAGAGATATTTGTTTGATAGGGTTTTTATTTAAAGGTCAAATTATGATGCCAAGCAGAATTTCTCGACAGCGGCCTCTAATATCCTGGTGTTTGTGTAATGGCCGGATATTTTCGACTTATGCTAGGCCACTGTTTTAAGTACTTGGCAACTGCCTTAATGCTGAAACTGCCATTGTGCAGTGAAAGTTTCATATTACAATCACCGCCAGATAGATGATCTGCTTTAAAAACGAGATTACAGTTGTTCAGTGTAGGATACTCTCGTGTCTATAAAGAACCTAATGTTGAGGATACATTGAAACATAGCCGAAAAAAGCACTCCTTCGGTAAACATAGAAGATGAAAGTGAAGTGAATATTATTGGCTAAACAAGGAAGCGTCGAAAGAATGACGATACCATCCGGGGCAGATGTCGATAAAGTCAGATAGAGTATCACACTGACAGTGCCTCCAGTCATGGTATGTTAATATATCGCTGAGTCATGTCGATTTGCTGAACTCGGGGCCAGAGGTCGGTGTTACTCTGATGACCATAAAACCTTGGTCCGAGGGCTAAAAAGAAATGAGGAAAGGGGAGCTGCTAGTTTACTGGGCGCTTACGAGCTCGAGATGATGCACTGAGGACCGGATGACACGTCAGCCCGCCAACGGGCACTGTAAGCGAATGGAGGAAGTGACTCGTGGGAGCGTCTGCTACCGTGTCTGCGTGCGGGTCTGGAGGTCTAATGGACAAGGCCAACTGAGGCACGAGAGAAAAAGTAATATTCGATCAGACCTGCTGACCAAAAGCAGCTTCTCTACGGGTGTTACAGCTGTGACTGACAAACGAGCCGTTTCGACAAGAAATAAGGCCTTGAAACAAAGGAATTCCACGAAAAATTCAAAACTGCATTAATTGCTATATTTGATTGAAAATATGACATTGTTAAGTTTTTACCGATATTATACGTCTGCTAATGTCAGTGCCACACAGATTAAGTTACCCTAAAACTAGTTAATAAATCATGTGGAAAAAGTCTATGCAATGAAAGTCGTAGAACATAAAATTTCACGTAAAATGCTGACCTGTTGGCTCGTAAGACCTATCACTATATGCATAACGGAGGAAAATCACTGAGCAACGATGAATCTCGTTTTAGATTTAGATTGTAACTTCGGACTGGAATCTCATTGAACGGAGTAGAATTCTCTTCAGTGATGAGTCCCGCTTCGAGACGAGCCCCTGTGACCAGCGAAAATGCGTCTGGAGACGGCCTGGACAGCCAACTTGATTGTCGTCCGCCCCAAGGCATGACAACGAGTAATGGTCTGGGGTGTTGTTTCTTTTCGTAGCACCCCTTTGGTTGAGGTCCACGACATCCTTACAGCACAGCGGTATGTCGATGATATTCTCTGTCCCAATTTGGCAAGCCATCGCGGGCTTACATTTCAGCAAGATAACGCCCGCCCGCGCACGTCGATAGTTTCTACTGCTTGTCTTCATTTATGCCAAACCCTACCTTGGCCAGCAACTTCGTCGGACCTCTCCCCAGTTGAGAGCGTTTGGAGCCTTATGGGTGGAGCTCTCCCACCAGCTCGAGTTAGATAGAATTTGGCACGATATTCCTCAGGAGGACATCCAACAACTCTGTCAATGAATGCCAAGCCGAATAACTGCTTGCATAAGGGCTAGAGGTGGACCAACACGTTACTTACTTGCTCAGTTTGTGAAGCTCTTTCTGTTGAATAAATCATACATTTTTCTGGAACTGTAGTCATTTGATTTTGGTACATGTACCAGTTTCCGTCCCATTCGGATAATTCCTTTGTGGTGCGCTGTCCCTCTCTCTAGCTCTCTCTCTTTCTTTAGAGTGTTATTACTAAGCATGCATGGCTAAGCCACGGGGGCCTATTTTTATTTGTTTATTCAGTTATTTGGCCTCCATCATCTTCGCTCACTTACCCATATGCGCAGTACATTGTAAAACGTGTGGAGCACACAAGTGAAGTACAATTGATACGAACCAAAACATTGCTCTACAATGAAGCCTTCAGTTATAAAGCATACGTCCTACTATTAAGAGCGTATACAAAATTTGATAAATTGTAAAACAGTGTGAATTGCTATAAGCACAGTGATGACGGTTTCGAAAATGGTTCAAATTGCTTTGAGCACTATGGGACTTAACATCTGAGGTCATCAGTCCCCTAGAACTTAGAACTACTTAAACCTAACTAACCTAAGGACATCACACACATCCATGCCCGAGGCAAGATTCGAACCTGCGACCGTAGCGGTCGCGCGGTTCCAGACTGAAACGCCTAGAACCGCTCGGCCACTGCGGCCGGCCTGACGGATTCGGAGAGGGCATAAATTAATTTCACAACTTTTGATAATAAGTCTAAAATAGTCTAATATAGCAGGGAGCAAGGAAGAAGTAAATAAAAACTTCATGAAAAAGAATGCTATCCACATTCCTCTGTACACGTATACGCGAAGTCACATTAAGAACTCTCTTTCAGACTGATCAGTGAATCGTATATTCACAGATATTAGGACCGTGTATACAAAACTACTCGTTACTGATGACCAGTCGGAAATTTGACGGAACGACGCTATAATTACGTATTGCGAATAAATGAAAATAGCCAATCACGATATTACGAACTGCATCACACCGAAATAGACGGAATTCTTGAGATTCATTAGACAATCATTAAGGCTGTACTCAACAAGGTACCGGGCGGGCGCTGGTACCATTACAGTTCAGTTTTTATTACACTGGAACATGTTCAATAGCATAAGTCAACAGTCAGACTATTTTTATGATAGTTTTGTTTATACAACGTTTTAAAGTAATCGTCTTGTGTGAATGGATAAAGCGAAATACAGTGTTATCATAATATTCTTGTTTTGAAAGATTTATCTTCAGTCACAACTGTTTTATAATGGGTAAGGTTTATAAGGAGTCTGCTCCTTCATTTTTAACAGCTAGTAAACTGGCAACTGAATTAGACTTCATATGAAGCTGGCCCATGTGAAGGCTTTGTTTTACCCGCAGAGTTAATTATGAGAAACCTTTGTGCGAAATGGGATGGATACTTGCCGAGTTCTGGCAAAAAGGAAATGCGAAAACTGCTTTCTCCAGAATATCTGAACCGTTTCAAAAAGTAACTGATTTTGTGTGCGATTTGTAACTTGAGCTGAGACTTGACATCATAAACGAAAATTATCTACCAATTCAGTGGATGACAGATGGTGGCCCATCAGCTAAAAGGTCAAAACCGGCTTCATCTGTCGGAAACGTGATGGCGTTTGTTTCCTGAAAAGCAAAAGAAATTGACATTATGGTGTGAAACAATAATTCACGAACGTTTTGCAAGTCTTGTGGAAATTTGTGGTAAGGTCTTATGGCACCAAACTGCTGAGGTCATCGGTCCCCAAGCTTACACACTACTTAATCTAACTTAAACTAACTTACGTTAAGAACAACACACACACCCATGCCCGAGGGAGGACATAATTTTTTCAGGCACTTGGAAAAACCAGCTTGAAAGAGCACCGCATAGGCTGCATACATCACCATTCATCACCATGTAAAAATAATTCATTACACAATTCACATTAATATACCACATTAGCAGGCAATAATTCTACTTACATGTATGATTTAAAGCATTATAGTTTGTAATTATAGATACTTTTACTTTACACATACATAACCCAACGTCATATTCCATAACTGCATTAGGAATGAATCCACATCGAAAACGTTACAACATCATACGTCACATATTAGTAACCGTCTCTAATTACTAACGCTTGACAACTACCAACAGCTGTTATAATGTGAAAGATACGCATACATCCAAAAATTGCAGATCTATCGATAACAAACGTAAAAGGCACATTACACATATTCCCGGATTTAGCAGAAGTCAACTATTGACATCAGCGACTGAAGACCACTTAAGGGCATACAAACTGAAGTAATAAAATTTTCTGTACAGTACATTGAAAGTAACATATGAAATAAGTACAAAATATTGAAAGATGAATATTATATTAATTGCCGGTGTGTCAGATTTGACGAACGCATTATATGGCAGGTCGTCAATGCCTAAAGACGACGTATAGACCCATAGAGACCAAACTGTTGACATTTTATACAGAAGAGTAATCCATAAGAGTACAGATATAACATATTTTAAAATTATCACTAACGAACCAGCAGAATCTTCTTACAGAGGACAAGCATGAGTCTGTATGTCCACTTTGTATCATGCCAAAATGGGTAAGTGGTAATAGTAGGAGTAAAAAAAAAAAAGAAAAACTACAAATATAATTAACATTTATTTCTGAGTACACCTTACTGGAAGCAAGCGGCAAAGTTAGGAAAACCTCATATATAAATTATTACTTGAAATGTATAGAGTAAAAAAACATGAGCTAATACAGACTACTAAATAAAAGAAATAAGGTGTTAATCAATATATCATCAATAACAATTTTAAATAAATACATAGAAGGTACCAAAAGATAAAAGTCTTTTAACATGTATCAACCGATTAAAATGCAAGGTAGGACCGCAGACAAAGGCTACCTATGAATACGAAATGTAGGCGCCAGTACTGGGTTCATCATTCAACTCATTACTAAAAGTATATTATGTTATCCCAATACAAAATAAAGTAAGAAACCTCAAGCGTCCGTTCAATGTAAATCTAAATTAGCAAGGAAAGATGACGCTGAAAAATGAAAATGAGCATCCATGAAACACAAAGGTCGGAAACAAGAGTATGAGGCCATAAACGTATGAATAACATGGAAATATAAACTATGCACATATTATCATCACACTGTTTAGAAGGGGAGGTCTGAGGAAATATGTACCCAACGTTCACAGCAGCATACACTACTGGACACAATAGCGCCAAAGAACTCTCTTCATAATCACGTATATGCATTTGATATCAAGCAAAGTACATGGAAATACACATTTTAATTTTTTAAGCAAGTTACTGATACGAAAGATTTCAAAAGTTACTGAATCTCACTTCAAGTGGCGACTTGTTTACTCTTAATAAGTAGTTTGTATTAGCTCATAGTTTTACTCGATGTTCATTATGGAATTATACTCGTATTTGTTCCTGGTCACCATACATCTTTCTTTAAATAATTTCATTTGTTACCATGTACATTGACGGAAAAAAGTCGCAACACGAAAAAATAATTAATGTATTTGTCTAGGTAACATGTTTCAGTTATTAACATTGCAAGATGATAGGTTAATGTAAGCGCGAGATAAACAACTGCAAATGTGAAATGCTGCTACATTAATAACCCGTGTAATCGAGAGAATGTTGAATGCAAGCACGCAAACGAGCATGCACTGTGTTGTGCAGGTGCCGGGTGTCAGTTTGTGAGATGATTTCCGTGCCTGTTGCACTTGATCGGTCAATACTGGGACGGTTAATGTGGTTGTTGATGACGCTGGAGTTATCGCCTGATGATGTCCCATATGTGCTAGAGTGGAAACAGATCTGGTGATCGAGCAGGCCAAGACAACACCTAGAGCATGTTGGGTTACAACAGCGTATGTGAGAGAGCGTTGTGCTGTTGGAAAACGCCCCCTGGAATGCTGTTCATGAATGGCAGCTCAGTAGGTCGAACTACCCGACTGTCACACCCCAGACCATAACTCCAGGCATAGGACCAGTGTGTTTAGAATGCAGATAGGTTGGTTGCAGGAGCTCACCTAGCCTCCTTCTAAACAACACACGGCCATCACTGGCACCGAGGCAGAAGCGGCTTTCACCGGAAAACATAACAGATCTCCAATCTGTCCTCCAATGAGCTCTCGCTTCACACCACTGAAGTCGCAAATGGACACGGTTTGGAGTCAGTGGAATGCGCGCTACAGGACGTCTGACTCGGAGCTATCTTTGAAGTAACCGACTTTTAACAGTTCGTTGTGTCACTGTGGTACCAACTGCTGCTCAAGTTACTGTTGCAGATTCAGTACGATGCCCCAGAGCCATATGTCGCACACGATGGTCGTCCCTCTCTGTTGTGTCACGTGGCAGTGCGAAGCACGGTCTTCTTGTGACAGTACATTCTCGTGAACACCGCTGCCAGAAATCATGTACAGTGGCTAAATTCCCTCCAATTGTTTCTGCAGTATCGCAGAATGAACATCCAGCGTCTCGTAGCCCTACTACAGGACCTCGTTCAAACTCAGAGAGGTGTTGATAAGGCGTCTTTGTCGCCTTAAAGACATTCTTGACTAACATTAGCTCACCACGTCCAATCTCAAGGTAACTAACGCTCACGGACGTTACAGCTTGTATTTAAACCAAACTTGATTTGCATCCTCATCGTGGCGCTACTGGCTTGAAACCTGAATAGATATCACCTTTCAGAAGTAGAAACACGTCTACTAACTTTCGTTTATGTCGCACAACTCTTTCTTGGTGCTGCGATTCTTTTATACTTTAGTGTATTTTGCTTAATACTGAATGCATATAGATGATTCTGAGGAGAGTATTTCGGCATATCTACGCATCCAATAAGAATGCTGCAGAGAATGTTGCGCATATATTTTCGAAGACTTTCTCTTTTAAAATGTACGATGGTAATATTTGCATAATTTATATTTCGATCTTATTCTCACTTTTATGAGGCCCGATACTCTTTTGTTTCTGACCCTTCTGCTTCATAGATAGTCGTTTTCCTTTCTTCAACGTCAGCTTTCCTCGGTAATTTGGATTTACAGTCAACGTACCCCTGAGGTATTTTAGGTTATTTTATATTAGGATACCGTAATGTGCTGTAGTCGTGAAACAGATGATGTACCCAGTACTGGCTCCTATATTTCTTATAACAAGTATCGTTTGTTTGCTGCCCTGCCTTGCGTGTTATATTGGTTGATAGACGTTAAAATTTTTTATCTTTTGGTCCTTCTATATATATTTAAAAAATTATTGAATGCTACTTTAGTTGACACCTTGTTTTTTTTATTAAGTAGGCATATATTTTTCACTCAATGTAATTTATGGAATAATTTCTACCAAGTGTTTTCCATCTTTGCTGGTTGGTTCGATATATTTTTAAAATATTGTGATGAGTTACTACGTACTTGTGTAATGTGAGATGCATACACACGTTTTTTAGGGGCTTGTTGTGTCATCCTTACGTATCCAGTAAAGTGAATCCAGAAATGAATGTTAATTATATTTGCAGTTTTTCTCTTTTTGGTTCCTATAATCACTATTTACCGATTTTGGCATGATACTGTTTGCTGTATTTCTCTTTTTGGTTCCTATTACCACTACTTATCCTTTAAGCGTGGTATAAGGTGGACATATTGACATATGTTTGTCTATAAATTGTCCTCTTACAGAGGTTCTTCCGCGATAATTGTAAAATATCTATATGGATTACTCTTCTGTATAAAATGTCATTATGTTGGTCTCTGTGGATCTACACGTAACCTTCAGGCGCTGATGACCTAGGATATAATTTTTTGTTAAGTCTGGCACTCCAACAATTAATAAAATATTCATATCTCAATATTTTTAATTTACTTCACATATTACTTTCAATGTACTGCACAAAACATTTTATTACGTCTGTTTGAATGCCCTTAAGCGATTTTCATTCGCTAACGTCAGTAGCTGACATCAGCTAAGTCCGGCAATATGTGTAATGTGCCTTTTACATTTGGATGTCTGTGTATCTTTGACATCATAACCGCTGTTGTTAGTTGTCAAGCCGCAGTACTTAGAGCACAGTTTGTAATAAGTGTCATGTGATGCTGTAAGGTTTTCTATGTGGAAACATTCCTAACGCATGTTGGCTGTGTATGTGTAAAGTAAAAGAATCTGATAATTGCAGTACGTAATACTTTACATCAGACATACACTCCTGGAAATTGAAATAAGAACACCGTGAATTCATTGTCCCAGGAAGGGGAAACTTTATTGACACATTCCTGGGGTCAGATACATCACATGATCACACTGACAGAACCACAGGCACATAGACACAGGCAACAGAGCATGCACAATGTCGGCACTAGTACAGTGTATATCCACCTTTCGCAGCAATGCAGGCTGCTATTCTCCCATGGAGACGATCGTAGAGATGCTGGATGTAGTCCTGTGGAACGGCTTGCCATGCCATTTCCACCTGGCGCCTCAGTTGGACCAGCGTTCGTGCTGGACGTGCAGACCGCGTGAGACGACGCTTCATCCAGTCCCAAACATGCTCAATGGGGGACAGATCCGGAGATCTTGCTGGCCAGGGTAGTTGACTTACACCTTCTAGAGCACGTTGGGTGGCACGGGATACATGCGGACGTGCATTATCCTGTTGGAACAGCAAGTTCCCTTGCCGGTCTAGGAATGGTAGAACGATGGGTTCGATGACGGTTTGGATGTACCGTGCACTATTCAGTGTCCCCTCGACGATCACCAGTGGTGTACGGCCAGTGTAGGAGATCGCTCCCCACACCATGATGCCAGGTGTTGGCCCTGTGTGCCTCGGTCGTATGCAGTCCTGATTGTGGCGCTCACCTGCACGGCGCCAAACACGCATGCGACCATCATTGGCACCAAGGCAGAAGCGACTCTCATCGCTGAAGACGACACGTCTCCATTCGTCCCTCCATTCACGCCTGTCGCGACACCACTGGAGGCGGGCTGCACGATGTTGGGGCGTGAGCGGAAGACGGCCTAACGGTGTGCGGGACCGTAGCCCAGCTTCATGGAGACGGTTGCGAATGGTCCTCGCCGATACCCCAGGAGCAACAGTGTCCCTAATTTGCTGGGAAGTGGCGGTGCGGTCCCCTACGGCACTGCGTAGGATCCTACGGTCTTGGCGTGCATCCGTGCGTCGCTGCGGTCCGGTCTCAGGTCGACGGGCACGTGCACCTTCCGCCGACCACTGGCGACAACATCGATGTACTGTGGAGACCTCACGCCCCACGTGTTGAGCAATTCGGCGGTACGTCCACCCGGCCTCCCGCATGCCCACTATACGCCCTCGCTCAAAGTCCGTCAACTGCACATACGGTTCACGTCCACGCTGTCGCGGCATGCTACCAGTGTTAAAGACTGCGATGGAGCTCCGTAGGCCACGGCAAACTGGCTGACACTGACGGCGGCGGTGCACAAATGCTGCGCAGCTAGCGCCATTCGACGGCCAACACCGCGGTTCCTGGTGTGTCCGCTGTGCCGTGCGTGTGGTCATTGCTTGTACAGCCCTCTCGCAGTGTCCGGAGCAAGTATGGTGGGTCTGACACACCGGTGTCAATGTGTTCTTTTTTCCATTTCCAGGAGTGTATAAGTAAAATTATTACCTAGTAATGTGGTAAGTGAATGGGAGTTGTGTAATGATTTATTTGTACATGGCAATGAATTGTGACGTAAGCAGACTGTGCGATGCACTTTCACACTGACTTTTTTCAGGTGACTGAAAATGATTTTTGGTCGAAGCTAACTAATCGAAGTATTTAAATAAACAACGT
Source organism: Schistocerca serialis cubense (assembly GCF_023864345.2). Lineage (NCBI taxonomy): Eukaryota > Metazoa > Arthropoda > Insecta > Orthoptera > Acrididae > Schistocerca > Schistocerca serialis. The sequence continues at coordinate 989,695,962 of NC_064640.1, read as the reverse complement.
TTACATTACGATCTCCTACGGACCATGTTTTCTTTTATAAAGTATTTTGAGGCTGTCGATCCTTACAGAAATAAAATTTTAGTTAGTTCAGTTTTGTGGTATGACTGTCTTTATTGTACAGAATTGAATATAGTACGTTTTCTTACAATTTTTAGGGGCAGTCCATTTTCAGAGAAATACTTAACAATCAATTATTTATTATTATTAATTACAATAATAATTTAATTATAAAATCTATAAAACCACCTGAGGTACAGGACTTCCCCATCACGTCCAACGCTGGGGTGCTATTCCAATGTCGGAGAGACCCGGCAATAGAAACAATTTAGAGGGAAAATAAGCTGAAGATATGAACTGAAGTTTTAGTTGGAGAGGGCAATCGACTTGGGTAACCCGTGCAGCACTGTTGAACGTAGTGTTGCGGTGGTGTAATGGTGAGTATTTCTGCCTCATAAACCAGCAGGTCTGGGGGCGAATCTCATCGCACGCGTAAATTTTAGTTCATTTTATTCAGCTTCCATCATTATCGTACATAAAGATTAGACTTAAATGTCTTGCGGTAAATTTAATTATAAGATACTTCATAATTATTTGGAAAACAACATTGACAACTCGTCTGTTGCTTTCTCTCTAATGGGATTTATTATAACACTAGTACCATTTGCAAAAAAGTGCAAATTCTGCATGCTGAATGTGAAATGGAAGGTCATTCACATATAAAAAGAATACTAGTGGTCCCAAAATAGAACCCTGTGAGACTCCCTTTGTTATTTCTCCCCAATCATTAAATTTTCGACCTTTGCAACTTTATCTGACTTATTCAACACAGCTTTTTTTTACGTACGTATCAAATGCTAAACGTTGGAGATCAAAAGACACCAAATATTCAGGTCATAAAATCTTGAAGAAATGGTGTCTAGTAAGGAGCTAATAAAGGGTCTGCTACTCTATACGGGTACTGGTTGGCTTTACGAAAATCACAGAGTGTGAAGCGGCACACTAAGGTCAGTTTCGGTATAGACAATTCTGGGCTAAGACACCGTTATTTTTGTCTCCCTGTGCAAATCAAATCAAATCAAATGACTCAAAGCCATCAGTCCCACAAAACTTTAGCTTTTCTAAGACTGTAACGTGATCTACAGAAACAAACGCATTGGTAAGATCACATAAAATACCAGCTGAATACAGGCATGTGGTATTTTTTACGGTGATGCTCACTTTGGGTTGGGACATCACGCGACACCGACCCTTTGGTGGTACTGAAAATGAGTAAGCGTTCTGACGGTATGGAATTATACCCTTTCCTTTTTCTGCATTTAGATAACCATTCGAAAAGATACACATGTTTCACCATAGCAGACAAGCAATCATGTGCAACCTCCCACACGTCACAGATTCACAATTAACACGCCACGTTGGGAAATAAGAGAAACCCTCTTTCAGTATTTCCTTGGTCAATCATTAAGATAAGTCTTAATTTTTGGAGCTAAACTATTCATTACGTAACCTTCATCCTGTTTTTTGTATCGCTATCTATGAAGTTGGCAAGCAGAATGAAACGGAACACTTAATCTGCTGGATTAGATGAGGCGGTAGGAAATCCACGACAGTTATTATAATAATAAATGTACAAAACCATCCTAACGTTAGTCTCACAGTGCATTGTGTGTCATTTCTGGATGTCTTCCTATCCCAGGTTTTCATAATGTGATATTCTTAGTCTCACTGTGTTTGCAAATCCTTCGTTGAATATTCGCGACTAGTTACTTTCGAGACTGCATTCCGCAGCGACATCGCACTCCGTTTGTGATGTATGCACAGCCCCTCACGATTCTCGTGTCGGCGAAGGAGGTTGCTCCTTATGTTTCATTCATAAAGCGGCTATTACAGTCAGAAAACATTTTGCTCGTGGTCGGATGAGGAAAAGCTTTGCATTGTGGTGGATTTTGTTGAAATGACAGATGGCAGGCTTATTCAGATGTATTTACTTCAATTTTTATCTGTCGGCGCCCTATACGAAGCACTTTCAGCACGCCGTATTGTGAGCCACAATATTATTCTTTTATTTCATTCTTCTAGGACTTTTATTCGACATATTTTGTTCTTCATTTAGTACTAATGCAGTTATGACTTGTGAAATAAACCAATAATCGCCTCAGAGGGAAAACCAAAATTAAATCTATCGATTTGTAGTATTTGTTCGTCATACTACTCCGGATATTGCATAGTCACCCTGCAAATAATTAATATTGTAAAATATTGTAACGATAAATACCAATAAGGAGTCCGAAAACACTATACCACATCAGCTGCTATATCAAAGTGACTGACGACTTCAGACACGCCATGGACAGACGTGAAGCAACCATTTTAACAGTTCTTGATTTGAGCAAGTAGTTTGATATAGTTGATTTCGATATACTACTTATTAAAATGAAAGAGCTGAATTTCTACAACAGTGCAATAGTGTGGCGCGACACCTATCTCAAAAACAGATGTTTGCGAATGATCTGTGGGTCTGGGATGTCATCACGGAAAATCGTACTCTATGGACTCCCCAAGGGTTTCGTCCTTAGTCCATTCGCCCTACCTCAATGATATTACGTCTCTGACTCACTCGTGTAAGTACCATTTATATGTTTTACCTCCGTTGCCAGCCCTACGAACACCGCTGCTGCCTTGTCAGGTACGAATGACGATCTTTGTTGACAATCATAAGAAGTCGCAGGTCATCCTCATATCACACTGAAAGCTGATCAGTGGAAAAACAGTTTCTCCAATAATTGCTAATGGTATCTAATTACGGTTCCAAAAACAGTTAACGACTTTGGCACATCTCGAATGAACATCCAAACTGTGAAGACCAAACTGTTGTAACATGCAGAAAGTCTCTCCCCTCACTACATGCAATCCAAACATTTAGAGAAATATTTTCACCTCAAATTAAACAAAAATGAGTCTAGAGTTTAGTCTTCCAAACTCTCTACTGCGATGCAGTTCAACACTGCACAAATAGAGAAAAGTCAAGACAACTCGAGCTAGCTATGAATGCTTCAGTGAGATACGTGTTTAAGATCCGGTTGTTTATTCATACCAGTCCTCCGTATACTCAACTGAGATATGTGGCATGGTATCCTATAACCTGCGTCTTAGCCAAACGCACTCTGCATTCAAGATGAGATTAAAGATTTATCTGTTATCATCGGCGTAGCTTCCGTCTCGCTATAAGCTAGTCGTTTTCTGTCTTATACAGAACTAGTATCTCAGTCATGCTGTAAACTATCTATGCTTTTCTCGACCCTTTTTGTTTCTATTTTCTCCTTCCATCTCCCCTGATAATCTTACCCCATTATTTCTCGCCCTTCTCTGACCAGAAAACCTCTTCACCACATTAATTCCTTCCGTACTGTTGTCACACGTTTCTGTTAGATGTCACTACCCACATTCGACTAAAACGTAATGAGGTAGTTTCCTATTATAATAAGATTGACATTTCTTAAATTTTGGATCTGCGTCTGCAAACAACTATGAAGTGCATGGCAGAGGACACATCCCGTCATAGCAATTACTAGGGCTTTCCCCCATTCTATTCCTGGGTGAAGCTGCGGGAACAATGGTTGCTTATATGATCACTTTGTTGTGCGCCTGTCTGTATGTCCGACTGTTAAGACCCCTCTTTCTCAGGAACGGGAGGAGGCATAAAGCTGAAATGTATATCACATACTAAGGTCTAAGGATCCTTGGCGGCGTGAAAAATTTAAATTTCTAAGTAACTGCAGCCAAAAGATACGACTCTCTGTGTCACATATATCGATACTCGTAAACTCACTCTTAACACCTGAGGGTACTTCCGGTTGGCCGATATTCATAAAATTTGGCAAGAAGCAAGGTATCAAAGCACAAGTAAAGCATAAAGTCTGAAAATTGTTAATCTGTAATTATAACGCTTTTTTATGCTCGTCTGCCTTTCTGTCCCTCTTTTAAGAACACTTTTTATTAATAATGGATAGAGGTATAAAGTTGAAATTGAAGTCAAATGCTAAGGTCAACGGTCCCTTGGTGGTGCAAAAAATTTATGCCTCTGTCTCAGGGCAGTCAAAAGATACGAATGTTTGTAAATACCCATTTTTCTCAGGAACGGGTAGAGGTATCAAATTGAAATTTGTCAAATACTGTGATCCGTTATAGACAGCAAAGAACTTGGAATAGCAGATGAAGTGAATGGACGGTGTCTTCAAAGTAGGATATCAGATCAACATCACATGAAAGCAAACAGTTTTAGTTAATAAAATCAGGCGATGCTGAGGAAATTGGATTGGGAAACGATACACGAAATGTAGCAGATGAGTTTTGCTATTTGGGCAATAAAATAACTGATGATGGCCGAAATAGAGAGGGTATAAAATATAGACTTGCGATGGTATGAAAAGCGTTTCTGAAAAAGAGAAATTTGTTAACATTGAATATAGATCTAGATGTTAAGAACTCTCTTCTGACGTTATTTGTGTTGCATGGAAGGGAAACGTGGACTATAAACTGTTTAGACAAGAAGAGAATAGAAGCTTTTGAAATGTGGTGCAACAGAAGAATGCTGAAGTTGAGACGGGTAAATCACGTAACCAATGAGGAGGTACTGAATCGAATTGAGGAAAAAAGACATTCGTGGCATCTTCCCTAAAAGAAGGGATCAGTTGGTAGGATACATTCTGAGACATTAAGGGAAGTGCGGGGGATAAAAACTGTAGCAGGAAACCAAGACATGAACATAGCAAGCGGTTCAAAAAAAGGATGTAGGTTGCAGAAGTTATTCGGAGATGAGGAATGCACAGAATAGGGTAACGTGGAGATCAGCTTCAAATAAGTTTTAGGACTGAAGACCGCAACAACACTACGGTCAAAAATTTTTGTTTCAGGCGACTGTCAACAGCATCAATATACTTGGAGAAGTGCATGGTAAACACTGTGCAGCCGCGCGGGCTGGCTGCGCGGTTTGGGGCGTGGTGTCACGGACTGCCGCCGTAGCTTCGAGCCCTCCCTCCGGCATGGGTGTATGTGTCGTCCTTAGCATAAGTTAGTTTAAGTAGTGTGTAAGTCTAGGGACCGATGACCACAGCAGTTTGGTCCCTTAGGAATTCACACACATTTGAACAAACACTGTGCTGCCTGTGTGAAATCTTATGTGTGTGAAATCTTGTGGGACTTAACTGCTAAGGTCATCAGTCCCTAAGCTTACACACTACTTAACCTAAATTATCCTAAGTACAAACACACACACCCATGCCCGAGGGAGGACTCGAATCTCCGCCGGGACCAGCCGCACAGTCCATCACTGCGGCGCTTCAGACCGCTCGGCTAATCCCGCGCGGCACTGTGCTCTCTCACAAAATATTTATTCACAACCGGTTTCGATCATTGATCTTCACAGTGGAAAAATATTGTGACAACTTCACATGTCACACATGCTTTTAACCAGAAAAGATGCCATAGCTGACTTGCAAACATCAGAAAAAGATACATTTACTGCTGTCACATGGTTTCATTTCTCATTGCTTTGTGTTGGCTTAAGTCGGTATTATGGCATGAAGTATCTTCATATCGTGTATCTTCACATGTCACACATGCTGTTTAACCAGAAAAGATGCCCTAGCTGACTTGCAAACATCAGAAAAAGATACGTTTACTGCTGTCACATGGTTTCAAAAGGCTCTAAGCACTATGGGACTTCACATCTGAAGTCATCAGTCCCCTAGACTTAGAACTGCTTAAACCTTTTCTGGTTAAATAGCATGTATGCCATGTGAAGTTGTCACAGTATTTTTCCACTGTGAAGATGACCAATGATCGAAACCGGTTGTGAATAAATATATTGTGAGACAGCACGATGTTTACCATGCATTTCTCCAACGACAGTTCTAAAGTCTGTGGGCCCTTGGCGCTGCAAATAATTTAAGCTTCGAAGTCTATGCAATCACGAGATACGGCCAAATATATGTCACTATTTTGAACATAACAATTTCAGTCATCAAAACCTATAGATAAACTATCTATGTACAAATCGGGCACGGTGAAAAGAAAAAAGTTGTCTAGCGGTAAAGATCGTGCGTGTAAGCTGAGAGGTCGCGGAATCGAACCTCGGTCAGACTACGGGTTTTTCAGTCTTTACTTTAACCGCTAAAATTTTGATTAATAATCAGCACTGGCGGCCGAAGACTTCCGGCATAAGAAGTCACCCTCATTCTGCCAACGGTCTTGTCAAAGAGGGCGGAGGAGCGGACAGAGGTTCAGGGCACCCTCTTTTTCTTGGGGGGGAAACTACCCCTAAAGGCGGAAGAACCAGCAACGATCAACGGCATGGCGATGCAGAATGCAATGGAAATCACTGCATTAAAGACACATAATTTGTATCCACACGACATGTGGCCTGTAATTGAAGAAGTGTCATGATGATCTCTCCATTGGCAAAAGATTCCGGAATAGTAACCCATTCGGATTTCAGGGAGGGGGCTGCCAAGGGGGAGGTGACCATGCGAGAAAGGCTGAATAACCAACGAAAGGATAACATTCTACGAGTCGAGGAGTGGAATGTCAGAAGTTTTAACGTGGTAGGAAAGCTAGAACGTCTGAAAAGGGAAGTGCAAAGGCTCAGTCTAGATATAGTGGGGGCCAGTGAAGTGAAATGGAAAGACGACAAGGCCTTCTGGTCAAATGAATATAGGGTAATATCAACAGCAGCAGAGAATGGTGTAACGGGAGTAGGATTCGTAATGAACAGAAAGGTAGCACCGAGAGTGTGTTACTGTGAACAATTCAATGACAGGTTTGTTCTTATCAGAATCGACAGCAAACCAACACCAACATCGACAACGATAGTTCAAGTACACATGCCGACGTCGCAAGCTGAAGATGAAGGGATAGAGTAAGTATATGAGGATACTGAAATGGTGATACAGTACGTAAAGGGAGATGAAAATCTAATAGTCGTGGGAGACTGGAATGCAGTTGTAGGGGAATGAGCAGAAGAAAAGGTTATCGGAGGATATGGGCTTGGGACAAGGAATGATAGAGGAGAAAGACTAATTGAGTTCTGTAATAAATTTAAGCTTGTAATAGCGAATACTCCGTTCAAGAATCACAAGAGGAGGAGGTACACTTGGAAAAGGCTGGGTGATACGGGATTTCAGTTAGATTACATCATGGTCAGACAGAGATTCCGAAATCAGATGCTGAATGTAAGACTTACCCAGGAGCAGATATAGACAAAGATCACAATGTAGCAGAGTAGGCTGAAGTTTAGGAGATTAATCACGAAGAATGAATACACAAAGAAGTGGAACACGGAAGTACTACAGAATGACGAGATGCGGTTGAAGCTCTCAAGGCTACAGATGCAGCAATAAGGAATAGCTCAGTGAGGAGCACAATTGAACAGGAATGGACATGTCTAAAAATGGTAATCATAGAAAGTTGAGAGTAAAATTAGATACGAAGAAGGTAACTGCGAAGAAACCATGGGTAACAGAAGAGATACTTCAGTTGATCTATGAAAGAAAGAAGTAGAAAATTGTTCAGGAAAATTCAGGAATACAGAATAGAAGTTGCTGACGAATGAAATAAATAGGTTGTGCAGGGAAGATAAGACGAAATGGCTGCGTGAAAAATGTGAAGAAATCGAAAGAGATACGATTGTCGGAAAGACTGACTCAGCATACAGTAAAGTTAAAACAAACTTCGGTGAAAGTAAAAGCAAGGGTGGTAACATTAAGAGCGCAACGGGAATTCCACTGTTTAAGGCAGAGGAGAGAGCCGATAGGTTGAAAGAGTACATTGAAGGCCTCTATGAGGGGAAGATTTGTCTGATGTGATAGAAGAAGAAACTAGAGTCGATTTAGGAGAGATACGAGATCCAGTACTAGAAGAGCCTTGGAGGACATAAGATCAAATAAGGCAGAAGGGATAGATAACATTTCATCAGAATTTCTAATATCATTGGTGAAGTGGCAACAAAACGGCTATTCATGTTGGTGTGTTGAATGTATGAGTCTGGTTACATACCATCTCACTTTAGATCATCCACACAATTCCGAAGACGGCAGGAGCTGACAGATGCGAGAATTATCGCACAATCAGCTTAACAGCTCATACATCCAAGTTGCTGACAAGACTAATATACAGAAGAATGAAAAAGAAATCTGAGGATGTGTTAGATGACGATCATTGGTGAAGTGGCAACAAAACGGCTATTCACGTTGGTGTGTTGAATGTATGAGTCTGGTTACATACCATCTCACTTTCGATCATCCACACAATTCCGAAGATATCAATGATCCGATTCGCTGATGACATTGCTATCCTGAGTGAAAGTGAAGAAGAATTACATAATCTACTGAATGGAATAAATAGTCTAATGAGTACGGAATATGGATTGAGAGTAAATCGAAGAAAGACGAAAATAATGAGAAGTAGCAGAAATGAGAACAGCGGGAAACTGAACATCAGGACTGATGAAATAACCAATGACGGACGGCGCAAGGAGGACATCAAAAGCAGACTATCACTGGCCGAAAGGACATTCCTGGCCAAGAGAAGTCTACTAGTATCAAACATAGGCCTTAATTTGAGGAAGAAGTTTCTGAGAATCTACGTTTGAAGCACAGCATTGTATGGTAGTGAGACATGGACTGTGGGGAACCCGGAACAGAATCAAAGCATTTGAGATGTTGTGCTACAGAGGAATGTTGAACATTACGTGGACTGATAAGGTAAGGAATGAGGAATTCTGCGCAGAATCGGAGAGGAAAGGAATATGTGGAAAACACTGACAAGGAGAATGGACAGGATAATAGGACATCTGTTAAGACATCAGGGAATGACTTCCATGGTTCTAGAGGGAGCTGTAAAGGACAAAAACTGTAGGGGAAGACAGAGATTGATTTACATCCAGCAAATACAGCAAATAACTGAGGACGTACGTTTCGAGTGCTACTCTGAGAAGAAGAGGTTGGCACAGGAGGGGAATTCGTGGCTGACAGCATCAAAGCAGTCAGAAGTCTGATGAATCAAAAACAAGGAAAAAATGAAGTCTTCACCTCTCAACGATGTTAGGAGCCCCAGAAACAACACGTGGTTGGGGTTCCATATTAAACTGTGGGTCCCCCTCCTCGGTTGGATAACTGGGATCGGTTATGGACACGCAAGCAGCCAAAGTGACGTGCAGTAAGAAGACTTATATCTAGCTATTGAGCTACACCAAATTATTATTATTGTAATTGTTATTACTTTTATGCAGAATTAAGTTTGTACGGAACCCGCAGAGCACCAATCCTACTCATCCTTTATCTTTCTTTTTAGGAAAGGTGTGTATCCCTTGAGAGAGCCTGACAAGAGGAGTCTAGCGATGCACTACTTGCTTATCTTTACAACGAAATTATTACAGCAGGAACTAAGCTATATTTGAGATCTAACGATAACACAGTTTTATCCTTATCACCACGCACACATCACATTACAGTGCACTAACTGCAATGTGACGACAACCTTGGCCTGAAGTCTAGCACACTTTCCGGTTGTCTTTGCTGAAACGTTCATTTCAGAAATAAACGAGTGTTATACAACTGCTATTCTCAACAAATGTGGAACGTGGTTAAAGAACAATACATTGTTCCATTAATGATGGATAAAATATTTGCAAGTATTAGGTAAATTATTTTAGCAATGAGTGTATCACGTGTTGTTGATTGCCATAGTTCACTATCTTAAAGGGTTTATGAAACATTTTGAGTTTTCGCGTTACGTGGGTCACGCTGTATAACAAAGTGGCGAAAGTAGTATACGCCCACCAAAATCACAAGGAACGCAACACTCGACTTCTTCACTAGACAATACAACCACTTTGCCAGCCTGCCGAGCAAGATGGTACGACGAATATGATACTGCACCCGTAGAAGGAGGACATGGATCTCTTTCCCATGCCAGTTACCCTTATTTTAGTTTCACATTTTTTCCTAAATCACTTCAGCTTGTGAAAGTTCTTTCAAGGCCGACAAACATGATTTCTTCACCCATATTAATTCAACTAAGCTAGAGCTCCGTCTGTAATGATGATGGGCATCAGGCTGATTCCATATTTTCAGAGTTCCAGAAAGCATTTGACACGATGCCCCACTGCATGATGTTAACGAAGGCACAAGCATATGGAATTAAGGTCACTGATAAGTGAGTGGCTCGAAGACTTTTTAAGTAATGGAACTCAGTATGTTGTCCTCGACGGCGAATGTTCGTCAGAGACAAGGGTATCGTGAGGACTGTCCCAGGGAAATGTGATACGAACGCTGTTCTCTGTACATATAAATAATCTGGCGGACAGGGTGGGCAGCAGTCTGCGGTTGTTTGTTGGTGATATCTAATGTTGATGATATCTAAATCGTACGGTAAGGTGCCGAAGTGGAGTGACTGTAGGAAGATACAAGACGACTTAGACAAAATTTCTATTTGGTGGGAGGAATGTAAGTTAATGCAGATGAATAGGAATAAAAAAGCTGTAATTTTTGGTTACAATATTACTAGTGTCCTGCTCGATACAGTCAAATCGTTTAAATATCTGTGCGTAACGTTGCAAAGCGATATGAAATGGAACGAGCGTGTGAGAACTGTGGTAGGGAAGGCAAATGGTTGACTTTGGCTTATTGGGCGGATTTTAAGAAAGAGTGGTTCACCTGTAAAGGAGACAGCGTATAGCAAGCTGGTGCGACCTATTCTTGAGTACTGAACGAGTTTTTGAGATTCGTATCATGTCGGACTGAAGGAAGACATCGAAGCAATACAGAGGCGGGCTACTAGATTTGTTACCGGTAGGTTCGAACAACACGTAAGTGTTATGGAGATGCTTTGGGAACTCAAATGGGAATCCCTGGAGCGAAGACGGCGGTCTTTTCGAGAAACGCTATTGAGAAAACTTAGAGAACCTGCATTTGAACTTACACTGAGCATAAGGACCGCGAAGGTAACATCTGAGAAACTGGGACTTATACGGAGTACATAGATAGTCTTTTTCCCTCGCTCTATTTGTGAGTGGAGCAGGAATGGAAATGACTAGCAGTGGTATATGGTACCCACCGCCATGCACCATACGGTGGCTTGCGGAGTATCTATGTGTATGTAGATGTAGATGATCTTAACGTCTAACAACTTTCTTCCTTCATTCCTTTTACAGCAACATTGTTATAACCCTGCTATTCGCTCTCCTGCATGTCTGTCAGTATCGTAATATTTGCTGAAATAAGTGTGGTTGCAGTTTAGAAGTCAGCTGTCAATCTTTACGTTAATAACGCATCTCATGACAAGAAAAATATATGCACTTGAGTTCAGATATTATATCCACTCATACGAGAGCAAGGTGAATTTATCGTCGAGGCACAGAGATGGGGTGCACGTCAAATTTTATTTCTATTATGTTAGTATCTATTGCGCATATAACGTAACTCAAGTGTCAACTTGAATTGTGAAATTGTTCCGTTTATATAGCAACTAGTGTATCTTTCACTCAAATGAAAAACAGGCATAAAACATATTTTTCAGAGGGTTTACGGCCCACGCAAAATCATAAAAGTTGATCAAAGTTTAGAAGGAGCTGGATGCTACATTTTCAGTAAGTAAGAAAAGGGAGGTTGAATTCAAACTTAAAGGTGTTTCACTTCAAAATGATTCACGTGAAGGAAATCCTAAAGCTTCTATAATAGTTGAAAATCATAAGAATGCGCGATTATGAAGTTGTTCGCACCATGGGCATGTCAGACTAGAGAATACGGTATATTTTTCATGAAGAAACAACTATGAGAAAGTCTGGAAGGTAGGAGACGAGGTACTGGCAGAATTGAAGCTGTGAGGAGGTGCCGCGAGTCGTGCTTGGGTAGCTCAGTTGGTAGAGCACCTGCCCGCGAAGGGCAAAAGTCCAGACTTCGAGTCTCGGTCCGGCACACAGTTTTAATCTGCCAGCAAGTTGCAACTATGAGAATTTTGAGATCTGGGTGTTGCTTTACTCAATGCTAACTGAAAACAAATGTAAGAATGAATTTCCCAGCAGTGTTTAGACCATTTAGAAAAATCCAGTGTTCTGGTTGTTACTGTAGATGAGACTTCGGTCCAACACTTCACGCCTGAAATACAACAGCAATCTGCGTTGTGGTTAGAAGCCATGGACCCAACAACAAAAGCGACGAAGTGGTTTTCATCCACCCAATGTTTTCTGGGATGAGAAAGATATTCTTATTGCTTACTTTGCAAAGTATAAAACAATAACTCGCGCACATTACGCGAATCTTCTAGACCAAATGGATGAAGAAGTATATGAGAAAAAGGCGGAACAACACAAGAAAAAAGGTTACGGCAACCGTGAATACGCATGTAGAAGCCGTCCTGAAAGCGCACGTAAGCGATGGAATAACTCACTGAAATAACGTTGTACAAACTGCAGTGATCCGGCAGTGAATTAGAAAAGAAAATGCATTTAGTACGTGAAAAACAAAGTGTCACACTCCGAGGGTAAAACTTTCTACCTTGACGCCTTACATTTTGTGTTTCAGTTTGAAAAAACTACCGTCATTTATTTGAAGAACTGAAACAATGTTATTGTGATACGTTTTAGATAGAGATGTTGTTGCTGCGGTATAACATAACTCAATTTCTTTCGTGTAACATAAATTGGTAGTCGTAATATCGCAAATCCTAATGTATTTAAAATATTCATTGTAGCAGAGTTTCTTTTGTCGTACGTCACTGTTGTGTGTATTGACATTAGCACTAACGTGTTAATGTAAATAAGCTGCTGAGAGCATATGTTTCTTACTTCGAATATGTTCTTCGTACGTCAGTGGCACTAGAACGTCGATCACAGATATCTTAATACGGACACTGCAATGAAAGGGAGGGTCCTGAGTCTTAGCACACAGTTTCTGTTCGCATAGGAAGTGATTGATTACTCTGTTATTAGCAACAGATCATGGCTCTGCTGCTTAAAGTTCAGTACATGTCCACAGACGCGCACCTGCACCTCACAGCGGGAAAGTGACGCCAAAGTTTCACCGCAGACACTTTCGTCTACAGTAGGTATACTCACCTCAGGCAGCTCACAGGAATCACATTATCGAATGTATTGCTTAACAATTCTGTTCTGATTCAGAAAATGCCTAAGAGTTCGCTTGATTTCTACCAATAGACACTCTAGAAATGCAACTGAATCAAAGTAACAGGTTGTAGAAACGATTCGCAAAAGTAATTTTCATCTTTTGGTGTTTTACTGTGGCAGCATGTACGTTCTGATTAGTCCCTGGATTAATAATCTATCTGTCAGTGAGAGGGTCCATAAGCAATTTCTTGTGATAGAGGTCCACGACTAAACATTTTGATAACGGTTTCTTTCCGTATTTTGAAGGACATCGTGACCGTCATCCAAGATGGCTGGCATGGCGTCAGCTGATGACACGAGTACCGTTATCCAAGATGGCGGCTTTTTCCAGAAAGTGCCACGCCCCCCTGGCGGGAATTACGAACTTTGGAGGGAAGATAGGTCCATTGGGTTACCTCCACTAACCTAAGAAAATGGCAATAAAAAAGAGCTTTTGGGATACCTCCACTAACCTAAGTCACCCGACAGCGACCTCTTCCAAGGACTTGGTCTGTGCTGAACATAAGTCTTTATTTTCAGTCTTTATTTAAGCAGTTAGAGGCAGTACCACCATCAAGTGTGATTGCCATGGGGTCCTGGCGCGTCATCCTCTTGGAAAATGGGCGAGAATTCCGAATTTTGAAGGAAATTTTGCTCTGAGAGCTTACTCCTGCAGCTGAGGGGAGTTAGTATGGCGTTGCACCAACTAAAAACAGCTCATGATGTCATTCAATTTGAATATAATTTGTTTAATTTTGTTTAAGTTTGTATAAATTTGTTTACATTTGATTAATTTATTATATACCTACAGCAGTAGCGGCTTGGTTTGATGTTACCACAACAAGAGGCTGAGATATCAGGGCTTGTTTAGCAGTCAGTGTGCAATTAGCGAGATGTTGGTACCGCACGGGAGGGGGGGGGGGAGCTTTAATAGCTGTATTACATGCACTCATTCAGCCAAGGAGTGCATCTACAGCTCACTGCATGAAGAATGGAAGCAAGCATTAAAGCTTGTACATATGAAGAGGGGGAATACGGTCCTGTAAATAAATGGTTTGCAAAGATGCATTACACAATGCATGGAAACATCTGTCTCAGCTCCAACCACACAAGAGAAAACTGCCTCTGATCCACCAGACCAAAGAACTGACCTAGTTCTCGAGTTCACCGCTAGAGGGCGTCGCAATAGGTCACGTGGTCATGCAGTTCAGTCCATAGGAGAACAACAAAATGAGGACGTCACATGTTTTTCTCAGCTGCACGTGTGCCCCAGCCTCCTCAACACCCCCTCCCCCCCCTCGTCAGCCTGGAGGGGGAAATTGGCTGGAAAAGCCTGTTCTGGGCCGCTGAAGAAAGGAAGGAGTGTACTTTACTTATTTGTTTAACAATTTATTTGGGGACAAATTTCACGCAGTTTATTTATTACGCTGATACAAAACACTGAACCTAACGTGCTTGGGGTCACAATGTACAGTTTACAGACCCGGAAACTACTCGTAAATAATGCATTACACTGATGTGCAGAGACGCAAACAACTAGTAAATTACCGAAAATAATCCAGTACACAGCATACAGACGTGCAGACTACTCGTAGATCACCGAAATAATGCATGCAAACAAGCTCACAACGCTTAAACACCAGAAACTAATTCAGTGCACAAACACTCAGTGCTCATAAAAAACGCAAATTATCAGCGACTATACCCCTGGTTCTACTGGATGGAAGCCTAAGTGCATCCCCTCTAACACATTGAGGCTGACCAGCTGCGGGAGACGAGGGTGAGGTTAGTGTACTTTATTTAGTTATCTCAGGAAACTGATCCAAATATCTATCATAATTACTTAATTAATCGCAAAAGTCGGTCCTAATTACACAGGTATATGCATAGCGCTGCACAAGGACGGCCTAAAATAGCAATATAGATCAAAAACTGACGACTCCGTTCGACTGGTGTTATCCTGCCAGGGAAAACATCTTACAGAACCACTCGAAACTTATCCAAACATCCATCCTAATTACAAAATTAATCTCAAAGATCGTTCCTAATTACACAACTATATGCAGAGCGCTACACAAGGATGGCAATACCTTGCAAAAACTGACGATACCATACTACCGGTGTTATCCTTCTGAGAAGAAATTTCACAATACCACTCGAAACCAGCAACACAAACTTTACCCAGCACCTGTAAGCTGGGGGAGGGGGGGGAGGGGGGGACGGCTGGGGTGTAAGGTACAACCTTCATTCTTTTTGGTGGGAAATACGTTCAACTGACTAGATGCTGGTGTTGGCCAGATTAGGGTTTTAAGAAAACTGTATTACCTGCAAGCATATACCATCTATCGCTGTATAACGTCGGAGTTCACTACACACGCCTACTAAAAATCACCCTACAGCCCAGCTAAATAAAGCCAATACACACTATCACAGCTGAAAGAAAAAATGCATCACAGTTCTAATAGCACCCCGAAACTGTCATGAAAAAAAAAAAAAAAACACTAGCACTTGTAACGAATGGGGCATAATGCAGCACATGTACTGGAGAATATCGTCATATTGTCGTCCTAGAAGACTGCAGTTGAACTTGCATTCTCCTCCATGTACTATCACAAACTGCCAAAAACCCATCTCAGCAGCCTCGCGACATGAGCTGGCCACCACCTACCTTATTACCACCGCCCTTTGAGATCACAAAAGCACGTAGGAGATAAAGGGTGGCATTCCCAAATGCATCTTGGTCATCTAAGGTACAGTGGCGCAGCCGCCCCTGATGGCTAGGAGGTACCACTGTCACAGATTAGACAGGTCCACAACGATTCTCGATCTTGGATGGAAAACACCTTTGTTTAATGCTCCAGCAGGGGCAGTGCTCTTATAGGGAACTCACCTGCCGTTATGACCTGAACATCAACTCCACTCCTGTAATAAAGCAAGTATTAAAAGAACACTCCTGACGATTATAAACCTCCTCTTTCCACGAAAATAGACAAAGTCCATTTTCATTTAGTTTTATGAGTAAAAGCGGTATAGATTTTTACCTCCAACTGCACTCACATCTCGTTATTTTCTGAAGTCCAGCAAAATGTACCATCACCGATCACAAATGATCAGCAGAGAGAATCTTATCCCATCTTATGTGGAAACTCAAAAAAAGAAAATAGAGCTAACTGATATTTCCACTCACGAATACCGATGTCGGTGATATAACAGATTCCAAATGACCCCTATAATTTACAAACTCAAATAAGGTGTTTGTCATGTCTAGAGAACCAGCAAACGTGTCTTACACCTGCTAGATGCCCACACCACAATCTATGTTTTCCGCAACTAAATAAAGACGAGAAATGGGAAGACGCAGAAACCGAACTATTTACATGAGAGAGAATAATGGCCCAGTGCAAACACACGTCCATGTTGAATCTTCTTAAATTTCCACTTGATCACGAAAGCTGGCCAACATATACTAAGTATTAGTTCGCTATTCGGCCATCTAGAGAACTACACGGTTAAGTCAACTACATTCCTGCATTGCAACAGGCATCTCCATTCAGACAGCTCAGTATTCCACGCCAAATCTATACCTTCCTTACTGCTGGACATAGTCATTTCCTTTGCCCATGTCGGAACAGAAACACATACTTTGTAAGCCTGATGCCCAAGGCGAGCCTATCACATATCTCCTACTACTAAGTATAATACTTCATCCATAACTGATTGCTGATGATACGAAATAATACTGACCAAAAGTCAGCGATGGGTGGACATGTATCATACGTTTTCTTGTGAGTGGCACCACTGTGTCATAGAAAGACAGGTGTAATCGTCTTACAAACAGCGAGATGTTAAAAAAGACAGCGATATTACCATCACAAGTAGTCTTGGTTCTACAGGTGGACACAAGGAAGTACCGCACATTAAAAGCTATACCCACTTTATAAATCGAGGTATGGCAGTACCTCTGAATGAAATGTTTTTTTCCAGTCAAATACAGTGGCACTGAATATAGACGTTGATCGCCGGAGAGTGTAGTATCAAGCCAACAGAACGGTTACACCTCACCGATGGTGCAACCTCATAATAAAATAACCGAATTTTGAAAGTGATTTGGCTAAGGATCGTGGTATGGACCGGTATTTCCAACTCCCTCACGCCACTGTCGCTAGATGTTTATCCAGCATTTGTAACGCATTCTGTCTTGATGCCATGTCAGAGGTTTGGTGATACATCGACTAGGTTATAGGCGATTGTTGATTGAGAAGGATCACAAACAGGGTTGTGTTTTGACCATTCGATGGAAATGGGAACTTGGGGAAGAACGAGGATTTTCGCTAGTGTACTGTGGTGCGTCCCCAAACTTCATACAAGTACTACAGATCCGTGTTCCTCTGGGCCCACACACATCTATCACCCCAACATGCGATCTTCGTTATTCTGTACCATCCAACAAAGAAAAATTACGAACTATAAAAGCTCCACTAACTACATCCGATTGAGAACTCAATAATATTTTTACCGCATTTCTCTCCTCCCATAGATCGAAAACAAATACCAGGTGCATGCCGGCATTGAGCACGTGTTACGATCCTATTAAATATACAGGTATTGATCAAGTGCATAGGTCAGTTTAAAGTTTCATCACTTGTATTATAGGAAGATGATTGTATCTCACAGAGTATACTGTAAGTCGCAAGAGACGCTCCCTGTGACCCTGTCTCGTTGTTTGAAACATGTTTTTTTTTCTATTCTAACACGCTTTGTACACTGCCATACATTTTGTTTTTCCGCCAGGGCTTTGAGGTCTGTGTCAGGCTCTAAACTGACATTAACACATTCTGATCCATGACCTCTTGCAGAAAACTAGACGTCGCACGCTGTAAATCATGTTGTTACTGCAATTACCATAATACAACACACACACTGGATGATTACAAATAAAAGTCAATTACAACATAAGCTAACTCGAACAGTTATGCGGCATTGTGGAGAGTTTCCAAACTACAGTCCGAAGGTGACTGACGACCTATACATTTAAACTCATCTGTCACAGTGACGGAATATCTGATGGCTCTGCATTCCATTTCGACTGATCCTCATATTTCAGTCATGTACACAATCACTGTTTTGGTGCTAGCCATCCCTTGAAGGTGTTACCCCTTCACAAAACTCTTTCTCCAACTCAAAAAAGCGTTGTTAGGCAGTCATTATGTGGTAACCAACAGTGTGCCAGTGGGCTGATGGGATGGAAAAGACCCCGTCGATGTAATGAAATAATAAGCATCACAGTTCATGGTGCGAACAATTTTAGCAATTTTACAGTAATATCAATACCGATCAATGATGTGACACCATGTTTCCCAATTCCAGTATCATAGCTAACCCACCCCTTTTCCACTTTGCGAGTGTCATTGCTAATGTGGGTAGATTACTATGAGTACATCCATTCATTGTCAATTTTCTAACTCATACATCATCAAAGTATACCAGACAGCGCCATACATATTTCTAACAAATCGAGGATAGTGCTTAATTTACGTTCTAACTCTATGCAGATGGAAGTTACAGAGCATTCTCGCAGTCTTGGGATAAAATTAGAGACTGAAAGACCCCTCACAACGCCATTGGCCACCCAGCAGCACCGTTACCGATTTAATCTGGAACCGACCAGAAATAGATCGCTACATTCCGCGTCTCGTGTATGCATGGATATTGCCAGGTCCTCACCTACCCAATTGCACAAGATTTCTTTAGATGCGCCCATGTCGAGAAGGTTAGCACTCCTTATCGTTGTGAAGTGACAGATATGAAAGTGTTCTGACGTAATAGCAAACGGTTAAGAAGAACAAGAAATGGGTAATTTTTATGCGTGACAGAGCTCCAGACGAATGGTGTTCGAAGCATTTTTACATAAGTCAACTACGCCATCAATTTTAAAGTATTGATCTAGAGTCTGGGATCAGTACCTGGAAGGTATTGGTAAGAGAGAACATAAACACATGCACTCCTAAGGCTACAAGGTTCCGCACCTGAAACCGGATATAATGTTAGATCGCTTGAGCTTCCGACCTATCAGTTGTATGGAATGCAGTATTGTCAATATTCCAATGTGAGAAAATATACTTCAAGTGCATGGCATACATCCTTCTTCCCGGTTTCTGTATGTAAACTATGTTATCGAACCGTAAAACGAAAACCTACTTTCATAAAACATCGACTCTGTGCGATATGAGCACAATATAGCCTTCGAGAGATGTATAGCGTCTACTGTTGACATCCGATCACCGTTCAGAAATTATACTATAGCCGCATCAGTCCTGTATAAAAAGATCGTTAGTAACGGAGAATACCTCTTACAAGGAAACTGATAAACGCATAACAGCAGCGTCCGAAATGTGAAATTACAAGTCATTCCGCCACTAACACTGTAAACAGCACATTTGTCAGGCTAATGTATACACGGGGATTGCAGTGCCTCACAAACACTTATCGCTAACTTAGAATCATCTTAGTTATGAAGCTGAAGTCTCGATATTACACCCAAGATTGGACAGGGGGATGGAGTCCATCGCATAAATCATAGTTCGTTTATAGGAATGCGTCACATTTCATCACACATGAGATGGAAGTCCTCTGATGACAGACAGGTTTGCCGTTAACGATCGCAAGTAGACAGTGCCCTAAGACCCACACAGAACACGCTGTTGTACACGGGTCGAACGCAGTCTATGTCACACAAGTGATGCATTCTGACAGAACATAGGCAAAAAATTGTCTCCCTTTCTCTCTCTCTCTCTCTAGAATCCATCATCAGTCTACCATTAAATCGTACCTCGTTACAGCTCTATCTCAATGCATCACCCCGTCCACTCTCTGTTATCCTTTAACGCAGTTGCATGTAAATTTAGAGGCGGATGGTTGTCTGTCTTCCTCAAAAGCGTCAAATAAAGTAGTCGACTCGCGTGTATCACTGGTACCTCAAGAGACATAGAGTATAATGCTCCCTCGACGGCAAAAATGGTGACAGCTCCCCTGGTTCCAAATGGTTCAAATGGCTATGAGCAGTATGTGACTTAACTGCTGAGGTCATCAGTCCCCCAGAACTTAGAACTACTTAAACCTAACTAACCTAAGTACATCACACACATCCATGCCCGAGGCAGGATTCGAACCTGCGACCGTAGCGGTCGCTTGGTTCCAGTCTGTAGCGCCTAGAACCGCTCGGCCACACCGGCCAGCTCCCATGGTTTCCTTTACTTACATGTCAACGTTTTCACGGATTCCTCTTGCTGTCGATTACTCGTGCCCATGTACAAATTCCTCTGCGCCAACCAGAAAATACCCAAGTACTTCCTCAATTCCCCTCATTTCGGTGTGTATTCGCTCAATTTATACTTATTCTCCTGCCATTTTTCGCAATTCTATCGATTTTATGTGTATCCATGCGATCATAATATAACCTCTCGTTCTGTGTTCTAAAATTGCTTGTAAATGTAGTACAGCTGCCAGCACCTAGCCCAAATGCAGTGGTCGGGATGCATAGTATTCCACTGTACTTGATTCTATCCTGTCGCCTCCACCCCACATGCCCCACATTTGGAGAGCGTTTGCTCTGTTTTCTGTGTGTCTGTGTATATGCATACCTCGCAGACCGCTCCCAGGACCCAGTCCCCCCCGTTGGGGGACCAAACTTCGAACATGAAGACGTGTTCGGACGTAATGCGTGATTTGTCAACCTCCTAGCCCTATCCCTGATGTGACGTGTGGTGGACCTACATCCCAACATCGCTCCGGATATAACACGCGGTGGATCCATACTCGAACGCTAACTCAAGTCTACTGCAGGTCCTTGGAGCCATCCGCGACACAGACATACAGAAAACAGAGCGAACGCTCTCCAAATGTGGTGTGGAGGCGAATGGATGCATTTGAGTACAGTGTAATACTACGCATCCCGATCAGTGCATTTCGGCTAGGTGTTGGCAGCTGTACTATATTTACAAGCAATTGTAGAACACAGAACGAAAGGTTATGTTATGGTCGCATGGATAGAACTGACTTAATATCGATAGAATGGCGCAAAAATGGCGGGAGAATACGTATAAATTGAGCGAATAAACACCGAAATGCGGGGTAATCGAGCAAGTATATGGTTAGAGCAAAACAATGTGTACATGGGCGCGAGTATGCGACAGCAAAAGGAATCCGAGAAAACGTCGATATGGAAGTGAAGGGTAAAAGGAAAGCTGTCCCATTTTTTCCTTCGAGGTAGCATTATCCTGTACGTCTATTGAGGTACAAGTGTACCACGCAAGTTGACTACTGTATTTGACGCATTTCAGGAAGACAGACAATCATCCGCCTCTAAACTTAAAGAATAACAGAGAGTGGACGGGGTGATGGATTGAGATAGAGCTGTAATGAGGTACGATTTAATGGTAGACCGATGATGCATTCTAGAAAGGGTGAAGTTGCTGCAGGTCAGTTTTTCGCTGTTCTCTCAGGATACATCAGTCGCATGACATAGCCTGCGTTCAACTCTTATACAACCACGTGTTATGTATGTGATTTCGAGCACTGTCTACTTGCGATCGTTAACGGCAAACCTGTCGGTCATCAGAGGACTCCCATCTCATGTGTGATGAAATGTGAGACATTCCTATAAACGAACTATGATTTATGCGATGGACTCCATCCCCCTGTCCAATCTTGGGTGTAATATTGGGACTTCAGCTACATAACTAAGATGATTCTAAGTTAGCGATAAGTGTTTGTGAGGCACTGCAATCCCCGTGTATACATTAGCCTGACGAATGTGCTGTTTACAGTGTTAGTAGTGGAATGACTTGTAATTTCACATGTCGGACGCTACTCTTATGCGTTTATCTGTTTCCTTGTAAGAGCTATTCACCGTTACTGACGATCATTTTATTCAGGACTGATGCGGCTATAGTATAATTTCTGAACGGTGATCGGATGTGAACAGTGGACGCTATACATCTCTCGAAAGATATATTGTGCTCGTATCAAACAAAATCGATGTCTTAAGGAAGTAGTTTTTTCTCTTTACGGCTCGATAACATACTTTATCGTAAAGAAACTGGGAAGAAGGATGTATGTCATGCGCTTGAAGTATACTTTCCTACATTGTAATGTTAACAGTGCTGCGTTCCATATAACTGATAGGTCGAAAACTCAAGCGATCTAACATTATATCCTGTTTCAAATGCGGAACTTTGTAGCCTTAGGAGTCCATGTATTTATGTTCTCTCTCACCAATACCTTCCAGGTATTGATTCTAGACTCTAGATCAATACTTTAAAATTGATAGCGTGGTAGATGTACATAAAAATGCTTCGAACTCCATTCGTCTGGAGCTCCATCACGCATAAAAATCACCCATTTCTTGTTCTTCTTTACTGTTTGCTACTACATCAGAACACTTTCAAATCTGTTACCACAAATCGATAATTAGTGCTAACCTACCCGACATGGGGGCATCTAAAGAAATCTTGTGCACTTGGATGGGCGAGGACACGGCAAGCCCCATTCATTCACGAGAAGCGCAATGTAACGGTCTACTTCTGGTCGGTTCCAGATTAAATCGGTAACGCTGCTGCAGGGTGGTCAATGACAGTCTCTAATTTTATCGTAAGACTCCGAGTATGCTCTGTGACTTGCATCTGCATAGAGGTAGATCGTAAATTAAGCACTACGTGCTTAAGCACGAGGTATTAGAAATATGTAGAGCACTGTGTGGTATACTTTAATGATGAAT
Organism: Schistocerca serialis cubense; assembly: GCF_023864345.2. NCBI lineage: Eukaryota > Metazoa > Arthropoda > Insecta > Orthoptera > Acrididae > Schistocerca > Schistocerca serialis. The sequence goes on along the minus strand of NC_064640.1, from coordinate 989,673,028 downwards.
GTGTTCGAAAATTAAGAATGAATTGTTGTACTGCATTGTCATCTACCTACATTTTCTATGACACTCGCAAAGTGGAAAAGGGGTGGTTTAGCTATGATACTGAAATTGGGAAGCATGCTGTCGCATCATTGGTAGGTGCTGAAATTACTGTAAAATTGCTAAAATTGTTCGCACTATGAACTGTGATGCTTATTATTTCATTACATCGACGGTATCTTTTCCATCCCATCATCCCACTGGCACACTGTTGGTTACCACATAATGACTCCCTAACAACGCTTTTTTGAGTTGGAGAAAGAGTTTTGTGAAGGGGTAACACCTTCTAGGGATGGCTAGCACCAAACCTATGATAGTGTACATGACTGCAATATGAAGAATCAGTCGAAATGGAACGCAGAGCCATCAGATATTCCGTCACTGTGACAGATGAGTTTAAATGTATAGGTCGTCAATCACCTTCGGACTGTAGTTTGGGAACTCTCCACAATGCCGCATAACTGTTCGAGTTAGCTTATGCTGTAATTGACTTTTATCTGAAATCATCCAGTGTGTGTGTTGTGTTATGGTAACAGCAGTAACAACATGATTTACACCGTGCGACGTCTAGTGTTCTGCAAGACGTCATGGGTCAGAATGTGTTAATGTCAGTTTAGAACCTGACACAGACCTCAAAGCCGTGGCGGAAAAACAAAATGTATGGCAGAGTACAAAGCGTGTTAGAGCACAAAAAAAAACAATGTTTCAAACTACGAGACAGGGTCACAGAGAGCGTCTCTTGCGACTTACAGTATACTCTGTGGGATACAATCATCTTCCTATAATACAAGTGATGAAACTTTAAACTGGCCTATGCACTTGATCAATACCTGTATATTTAATAGGATCGTAACACGTGCTCGATGCCGGCATGCATGTGGTATTTGTTTTCGATCTATGGGAGGAGAGAAATGCGGTAAAAATATAATTGAGTTCTCAATCGGTTGTAGTTTGTGGAGCTTTTATCTTTCGTAATTTTTCTCTGTTGGATGGTACAGAATAATGAAGATTGCATGTTTGGGTGATAGATGTGTATTGGCCCTGAGGGACACGGATCTGTAGTACCTGTATGTAGTTGGGGACGCACCACAGTGCAGTAACGAAAATCCTTGTTCTTCTCCAAGTTTCCCTTTCCATCGAATGGTCAAAACACAACCCTGCTGCGGTAATGCAGCTAAGCCTGTTTCTACACGGGATGTAGGAGGTGGTAGATATAGTTTTCTCTGACTTCTACTGAGTTCTGACTTCCATTGGAAAGATCACATGCGCAAAGCTGCAGGGATGGTAGCGCAGAGTCTGAGGGGTCAGTTACAGGATGAACAGGGACTACCTAGAACGAGGTTGGAATTTTACTGTAGCAGATAGGTTCGAGAAAGGTGACTCGTTTCGAGATACCAGAGTGCTTGAAATATCATTCACTAGTGACTCTAATAATTAAAGGACTTCTATATAGGATCCAATGCAGGTATGTGCTTCAGTGGAAAGACTTGATTGCAAAACCCAGACAGCATTTCTACCGGAAACGTATCACTAGAGATCTGAAACGCTAGTGTACATTTCTTATGAGCTCAATCATCACACCATCTAATTCTGTTTGTGACACTTTCTCAATCAACCATCGCCTATACCCCAGTCCATGTACCACCTTACCTCTGACATGGCATCAAGACAGAATGCGTTACAAATACTGGAGAAATATCTAGCGACAGTGGCGTGAGGGAGTTGGAAATACCGGTTTCATACCACGATCCTTAGCCAAATCACTTTCAAAATTCGGTTATTTTATTATGAGGTGACGTGTAAACGTTCTGTTGGTTTGATACTACACTCTCCGGCGATCAACATCTATATTCAGTGCCACTGTATTTGTCTGAAAAGAAAAACACTTCATTCAGAGGTAATGCCATACCTCGATTTATAAAGTGGGTATAGCTTTTAACGTGCGGTACTTCCTTATGTCCACCTGTAGAACCAAGACTACTTGTGATGGTAGTATGGCTGTGTTTTTTAACATCTCGCTGTTTGTAAGACGATTACACCTCTCTTTCCAGGACACAGTGGTGCCACTCACAAGAAAACTTATGATACATGTCTACCCATCGTTGACTTTTGGTCAGTATTATTTCGTATCATCAGCAATCAGCTATTGATGAAGTATTATACTTAGTAGTAGGAGATATGTGATAGGCTCGCCTTGGGCATCAGGCTTACAAAGTATGTGTTTCTGTTCCGACATGGGCAAAGGAAATGACTATATCCAGCAGTAAGGAAGGTATGGATTTGGCGTGGAATACTGAGCAGTCTGAATGCAGATGCCTGTTGCAAAGCAGGAATGTAGTTGACTTAACCGTGTAGTTACCTAGATGGCCGAATAGCGAACTAATACTTAGTATATGTTGGCCAGCCTTCGTGATCAAGTGGAAATTTGAGAAGATTCAACATGGACATGTGTTTGCACTGGGCCATTGTTCTCTCTCACGTAAATAGTTCGGTTTCTGCTTCTTCTCATTTCTCTCTTTATGTAGTTGAGGAAAACATAGATTGTGGTGTGGGCATCTAGCAGTTGTAAGACACGTTTGCTGGTTTTCTAGACATGACAAACATCTTATTTAACTTTCTAAATTATAGGGGTCATTTGGAATCAGTTATGTCACCGACATCGGTATTCGTGAGTGGAAATATCAAATGGTTCAAATGGCTCTGAGCACTATGGGACTTAACTTCGGCGGTTATCAGTCCCCTAGAACTTAGAACTACTTAAACCTAATTAACATAAGGACATCACACACATCCATGCCCGAGGCAGGATTCGAACCTGAGACCGCAGCGGTCGCGCGGTTCCAGGCTGTAGCGACTAGAACCGCTCGGCAACCCCGGTCGGCTGGAAATATCAGTTTGCTCTATTTTCTTTTTTTGAGTTCCACATAAGATGGGATAAGATTCTCTCTGCTGATCATTTGTGATCGGTGATGGTACATTTTGCTGGACTTCAGAAAATAACGAGATGTGAGTGCAGTTGAAGGTAAAAATCTATACCGCTTTTACTCATAAAACTAAATGAAAATGGACTTTGTCTATTTTCGTGGAAAGAGGAGGTTTATTATCGTCAGGAGTGTTCTTTTAATACTTGCTTTATTACAGGAGTGGAGTTGATGTTCAGGTCATAACGGCAGGTGAGTTCCCTATAAGAGCACTGCCCCTGCTGGAGCGTTAAACAAAGGTGTTTTCCATCCAAGATCGAGAATCGTTGGGGACCTGTCTAATCTGTGACAGTGGTGCCTCCTAGCCATCAGGGGCGGCTGCGCCACTGTACCTTAGATGACCAAGATGCATTTGGGAATGCCACCCTTTATCTCCTACGTGCTTTTGTGATCTCAAAGGGCGGTGGTAATAAGGTGGGTGGTGGCCAGCTCATGTCTCGAGGCTGCTGAGATGGGTTTTTGGCAGTTTGTGATAGTACATGGAGGAGAATGCAAGTTCAACTGCAGTCTTCTAGGACGACAATATGACGATATTCTCCAGTACATGTGCTGCATTATGCCCCATTCGTTACAAGTGCTAGTGTTTTTTTTTTTTTTTTTTTTCATGACAGTTTCGGGGTGCTATTAGAACTGTGATGCATTTTTTCTTTCAGCTGTGATAGTGTGTATTGGCTTTATTTAGCTGGGCTGTAGGGTGATTTTTAGTAGGCGTGTGTAGTGAACTCCGACGTCATACAGCAAAAGCTGCTATATGCTTGTAGGTAATAGGGCTTTTTTAAAACCCCTCTCTGTCGAACAGCTGCATCTAGTGAGTTGAACGTATTTTCCACCAAAAACAATAAAGAAAATACCTTACACCCTATGCATATAGTTGTGTATTTAGGACCGTTCTTTGTGATTAATTACGTAATTAGTATAGATATTTGGATAAGTTTCGAGTGGTATTGCGGCAGGATAACACCAGTTTTATGGAATCGTCAGTTTTTGGGCTATATTGCGATTTTAGGCCGTCCTTGTGCACCGCTATGCACAGCGCTATGCCTGTGTAATTAGGACCGACCTTTGCGATTAATTATGTAATTAGGTTAGATATTTGGGGTCAGTTCCCTGAGCAAAGTAAATAAAGTACACTAACCTAACGTTCCTCTCCCGCATCTGGACAGTTTCCATGTGTTAGGGGTGGGGGGGGGGGGGGTGCACTTAGGCTTTCCATCCAGTGGTATCAGGGTTCGTGTCGCTCATAAGTTTAGTTTTTTATGTGCACTGAACTATTTTCGTGAGTTTAAGCGTTGTGAGCTTGTTTGCATGCATTATTTCGGTGATCTGCGAGTAGTCTGCACGTCTGTATTGTGTGTCCTGAATTATTTTCGGTAATTTGCAAGTTGTGATCGAAGGCTTTCCCTGTTTGTGTGTGATTCCAGGGCTCTCAGGTGTCCAGCCGGATGTGTTCGTTGAAGTCCCACGTTATTTCGGCGAAAAACATTTCCTCCATCACCAGGTGGTTCTGATGGACTGGTCTGCCTGCTCATTGTCTGTGTTATTTATGTCCGTCAGTCAGGCTTCGGTTCCATGCGCCGACGGTCCGATTGCGGCCGTCGACATTTCGATTGCGAGCACCGACGCTCCGACTGCGGCCGCTGACAATCGATTTGCGGGCGCCGAACTAGTCCCGCGTCTTCCCCGTCGTCGCGCCGGGTGGTTGAAGATGCAAAATCCTGTGAAGTGTCCCTGGCGGCCGTCGTGGAAAGATCTTGTGTTCGCTTGAGGCGTGACTCCTTGATGGAGCTAAGTAAGGGTTTCCATGACTCGCTCAGTTGAAAAACTGTGTCTCGGTTTATGAAATTGTCCGTTACGTTAGTTTCAATGGACTCCTTGAAGATGCTGTCCCAGTAGAAGCAGGTAGGGACAAGAATCTTGGTCTCTTCGTATTTCGCTTTGTGTCCAGTTTACAAGCAGTGTTCTGCCAGTGCCGATTCGTTGAGCTGGCCTAGGCGTGTGTGGCGTTGGTGTTCTTTGCAGCGGTCTTCGACTGTTCGGATCGTTTAACCAATGTAGAATTTGCCGCAACCTCGTGGAATATTATATATTTCCACTTTCTTGAGGCCAAATCCATCTTTCACCGTCCCCAGTAACGCGCATATCATCGATGGTGGTCGGTAGACTATGTCAATTTTGTGTTGTTTTAGCAGTCTCCCAATTTTCCACGTTACATTGCCTACATACGGTAGAAAGTCAAGGCCTGGTTCATCATCTTTAGTCTGTTCTTCATCTGGGTTTCTGCTGTGTTTCCGTTCCGAAAACTGTCTTGATCTGTCGGCTGCTGTACCCGTTCTTATGGAACACATTTTCTAGATGTTTAAGTTCTTTGTGTAGATTTTGTTCATCCGATATCGAGTATGGCCTGTGAATCAGTGTGTTGAGCATCCCGTTGAGTTGTGCAGGATGGTGGGAGCTCGAGGCATGCCAAGATCCCATGGCGAACACACTTGATGGTGGTACTGCCTTTAATTGTTTAAATAAAGGCCGAAAATAAAGACTTATGTCCAGCACAGACAGAGTCCTTTTCCCGCCAGTTCCTAGGAAGAGGTAGCAGTCGGGTGAGAGGTTAGTGGAGGTAAACCAAGTGTCCTTTTTTCCCATCATTTTCTTAGGTTAGCAGAGGTGGCCCAATGGACCTATCTCCCCTCCAAAATTCGAAATTCCCGCCAGGGGGGCGTGGCACTTTCTGGCAAAAGCCGCCATCTTGGATAACGGTACTCGCGTCATCAGCTTGCATCACAGCAGCCATCTTGAATGACGTCAATCGCGTCATGAGATGACGTCACGGCCGCCATCTCGAATGACATCAATCGAGTCATCAGCTGATGTCAGGGTAGCCATCTTGGATGACGTCAGTGGGGTGACGCCGGCCTAGCTCCCCTATTGTAGTTATTATTGTTGATTATGACCAATGTTAATTTTATTTCCGCCATTCGAGTGTTCAGGAGATCTGAGCTTTACTAAATTATCATTCTCTACTGTTTTCATATTTTTCAAGACGTTTGTTTCATGCAACCAGGAACATATTTCTCGTTCTCTTACCATTTCGCTCTGTTCTAAATCACTGCTGTGTCTCGTGGTAAGCAGAACCCTTAGAGAATAACTTCCACACCGGCCGCGGTGGTCTAGCGGTTCTAGGCGCTCAGTCCGGAACCGCGTGACTGCTACGATCGCAGGTACGAATCCTGCCTCGGGCATGGATGTGTGTGATGTCCTTAGGTTAGTTAGGTTTAAGTAGTTCTAAGTTCTAGGGGACTGATGACGACAGATGTTAAGTCCCATAGTGATCAGAGCCATTTGAACCATTTTTGAATAACTTTCACATTCCTCAGCTACCCATATTACATACAGAAAAACAGAATAAATTATTTAAAAATCTCCTCCTTCCCCAACATTTTCTTACTTTGTCTATATCCTTCAGTCTCCCATTTTATACTTCCCTCTCTTCTTCCCTGTCCTTCTAGCATGTACGTTATTAGGAGATTGTAGACTGTTCACGTTTTTGGTTCAGCGCAAAGGCTGAATCTCGTAAGATAGCGCTGCCCTCCTTACGTCATAGGCGCAGGGTATATTCTGTTGAAACTTTCCTGAATAACTGAAGAGTTCTATGGAAATGTAACAGATGCGAGTGGACGTATTTTTCCCTGATAGTATCAGGTGTGCGCGTTTTAAGTTCATCTACTATCGCATGAAAAGGATTATAGCTAATATCACTTAATAGCGGTGCCCAGATTTGACAAATAAACGCAATATCTATCATTCTTGATAAATTTTCTCCCACTTTTGGGCTGGTGTCAAAGTTTCACTCAACCTGTCTATTCATAACCGCGTAAAAGTACTATTTGCATATCGAAACAGCCAGTAGGCTAAAAGAAAATTTTCTAAGCTGTTGCTAATTTCATTAAAGTTTCTCTGCGATTATACACTGCTGGCCACCGTAAATGCAACACCCTGAAGGAAGCATCCGAATCAAGTGAAATTTACACCATGGGTTTGCAGCGATGAGATATGCAACTGATTAGAATTTCAGCGCAGACGCTCATCACGCGCGCCTGTGGCGCCACCTCATAGCGCCATTTAAGGCTTGGCGATTTCGACGAGTGTACGTTCGGCACGTGTGTTTACCTTGTGGTTGTTTCACAAGACAATCAACAGCGAACATCGTTTGATAAAGTATTCGAGTCCGACAGAGGAAGGATAGTGGCTTACCGAGATTGTGGATTATCATACAGCGAAATCGCTAGTCGTGTTGGACGAAACCAAACAACTGTAATGCGGATATGTGACCGTTGGATGCACGAGGGTACGACGGACCGACGTGGTCGATCGCATTCACCTCGGTGAACCACTGCACGTGCTGATATGCAAATTGTGCGCATGGCAGTGGCGGATCGCTCAGTGACATCCCGAACCATAGCACAGCACATTGCGTCTGTAACGCATCATCCAGTGTCTGCGCGTACCATTCGACGCCGTTTACAGCAGAGTGGTCTGTCCGCAAGACGTCCATTGCTTCGTCTACCATTGACGCAGAACCACAGACGTCTCCGTCGCCAATGGTGTGATGACAGACGGATGTGGACGGCAGAATGTAATGACGTTGTCTTTACTGACGAGGCACGCTTCTGTCTGCAGCACCACGATGGTCAGATTCGAGTGTGGAAACACCGTGGAGAGAGGATGCTGGACAGCCGCATTATGCACCGCCACACTGGTCTTGCACCGGATATTATGGTATGGGGCGGTATTGGATATTAATCTCGCACGCCTCTAGTACGCACTGCCGGTACTTTAAATAGCCGGCGCTACATATCCGAGGTGCTGGAGCCAGTTGTCCTTCCTTACCTTCAGGGCTCGGCCACAGCCATATTTCAACAGGATAATGCGCGACCACACGTGGCACGCATTGTCCAAAGGTTCTTCGTCAATAACCAGATTGACGTGCTTCCCTGGCCGGCTCGCTCTCCGAATCTTCCGCCGATAGAAAACATGTGGTTCATGGTTGCTCAACGAGTGACCCAGATTACATCCCCAGCTGCCACACCAGATGATCTTTGGCAACGTGTGGAAGCTGCTTGGGCTGCTGTACCCCAGGAACACATCCAACGTCTCTTTGACTCAATGCCGAGACGTGTGGCAGCGGTGATCTCCAACAATGGCGGCTACTCTGGCTACTGATTCTGGCAGGAACCACATGTCACAGACGTCTGTAAACGTAATCATTTGATACTTGGTCAACATGTTATCTACAAAATAAATTTTGTTGTACTACCTCTTGTCTTTCTTGGTGTTGCATTTACGGTGGCCAGCAGTGTATTTTTAGGAAATAAGTACTTTCGCCTCGAATGTTCCTGAAGGTGGTAAATTTCCATTGTATGCAATATGATCACCGATTTTTACGGAAAATTAATAGTTGATGTGAAATATTATCAACTTATTTACTGAAGTTCGCTAGTGTGAAGTATAAATTTTCTGTAGAAGCAAAAGGAATGCCTCTTGTGGCAGCTGCTCTTGATGAATTGATGCAAGTTGTTCTATGGTCTGAAGCACCATGATCACGAACGTGGCCACGTTAAAGATTCACTCAAGTCTGAGTTCTCCTGGTGATTTGTTTTTTCGCACGTCGCAGTCCGTGTGTCTGCTGTAGTAGGCCCGCCAAAAGCAAATACAGTCCTGTAAGTTGTAACTTTACCTGTTTTTATCCCTTCCAATTTTGGTTTAATTGAGATAATATTGATTTTAGGTGTCAAAGAATTCCATACAATAATAGCAACTTCCACATAACATAAACGTTTCATAATAAGATCCTTTGAATTAAAGTTTGAAACACAAGAAATCGTGGTAAAGCGAATCAAAACATATTCGTTTGAACTTTTCTCTATTAATGAAGGACTTTTTCACATAGGTCATTAGTTGCAGGTGTATTATATATCACATGCACTAACCAAAAAATACGTTTACCTAATTTGTATAATAACAAGACACTCGTAGATGAACATTATCCAGCCTTGGAGTACCACATTAAGGCGGAAAGTTAAAATCTCTGCCTTTTCTTAAATAAAAACGCAAATAATACATCTCCTTGATGATTGCAATCACTTCCCAAGTTTACAATCAGATATCCAAAAACACACAGAACAAAAATGAAAATAAAATAATAATTAACTGAATGCTGTAGTTAACTAGAGAAGTTTTCTATGTATATTTCAGCTAATATGGTTGTTTCATCAGCGAACAGTAAATTCATCGACCTTCTGGATGCACTATGGGGCGTGGTCAATACAGAAACATAATTTAGGTTTCCTTCACTAATAGCACACGTGTTTTCCAATACTTCAGACGCAAATTCAGAGCTCACATATCTGTTACCCGCAAAGTTGCGTTTCTTGGATATACTTTTATGCTTAGTCATTGTATTTGCGTACGAAATAGCATTATAAGCAAGCGCACTACAGAAATCACTGGTTATCACCCTGCTCTCAAGTAAAACTAGTGCCAGAAACAAAGAACTGACTTGTTTATTCGTAATGTCAACTTCTGAGGCATAACAGTAAGCACAAAGCAAGGCAAATAAGAGATATTTATTATAACCTTTTTTTTACAAAATTACTTACAGAAATGGTTATTCCTAATTTTCAGTCACTCTGCTTTGCAATACACTATTTCCAGCCACCCACTACTTTGTGAATCTCTTCCAGAAAAAATAACCATATAGGCTGCTTTCTAACCATTTCCATACCACCTCCACGTCCTTGTTTCCATCCTCGAACTTCTGACCGCACAAATGTTTTTTCAGAGGTCCGAAGGAAAGGAGTTCTAAATGTATGGGGAAAATTTTAACAAATTAGCTTTCCGATCAGTTAGTGTATTCTTAATATGGGCACCCGTGTGTGTCCTTGTGTTATTATTGATCAGCAGTACTCCTTGTGAAGAAGTCTCCAGAGTCTTGATCCTATGATGGGTTTCAACTACCAGCATATCACTGTTGCCAAGGCTAGCCCTTGCTTGAAATATCTCTAGGAAATGCAGCAATCAGTTCCCTTGAGCAGCGTATCTATGGGCAGTCAGGCATACTTTGCACTTAAATGAGGTATTGAAGTATGCAATACCACTAACGTCACACTCCAAGATAGTAGCCATTTGACCTTGAAAAGTGCAAAGCCTTACTGCAGGCTTTCAACATGCCAGTGACAACGACATCATCAGTGACCTTGAATGCATTACGGCATGAAGATGGCAGAGGCAGAAATTTTTAAAAATGCGAGATGTCACACTGGCGGGAAAATTTAGAAAATACAAGATAGTGGTAGAAGGAAATTTAAAACTCCAAGACGGCGATGGCACAAAATTTTAAAAAAATGCGAGATGCCGGTGGCAGCAAATTGCTTTAGCACCCGTTAAAACCGAAACAGCCACTTAAACCAGCACTTAAAAATACAAGACTGAGATTGTGAGAGAAATTTAAAAATTTTTCAGCCTTCATTAAAACAACCATTCACAGCACAGTATTTTCTTAAGTAAAACGAAATAACCAGTCGGTATGTATATTATACGGTGTTGGTTGCGCTGCTTAGCTATATGATGCTATAACCCGATATTTGGTGACCTTCAGAGAAGGGAAACGCCTATATGATCTCACAAATTAATTTTAAGAAAATGATAATGTCGTGCAACAGAGATATCTTACTTAAATGGTAATTAATGGGGGGTAGCCCAATCAAGGACGAAAATGTATCACACCACGCATACAAATGTAGTAGCCGCGCCATGCGGTGTTACTCACCGTTAAGCAGTAATTTATATTAAAAAGTTAATGTTTAAACTCACTATCCACTCACATCCGCCATCACAAAAGTTATTCCTTGGAAGTCTTGTGACATGAGCCACTTACAGCCCAGCAAACCACACGATATCGAAAAAACTACCAAATTTGGAGGCAATGGGAAAAACTGGCAATACTTATGTCTGCCGCGACTCACTCGTTTACTTCACAGAAAACTTTTTATGCGATCGAGAAGCGAGTTTCAAAATGTGCCAGAAAAGGGAGTAAATCATTTCACTACTGTTGGCGACATGCTTAACATGAGGAAGATCATAATTGTTTCGATGTGTATGGGGAGCCATAAATCTACTGCAATACCTCTGTAAGCTATGTTCAAGATTTTTTCTCTATGTATATATGTAGAGATAGCTGAGTACCTGGCGCTGCAAGGGTATGCGTTTCTTGCAGTCTTCTTTTAGTTCATCTAGTCCTTTCCCTCCTCTCTGATCATCTCCCACTTCCCATCTCCCTGTCTGTCCATCTCTCTGACCGCCACCTCCGCCCACCCAGTCTCTGTCGATTTCCTCGTTCTCCACTCCCTGCCCAACTCCTGCTCCCCCATCCCTCTGCCAAACTCCTCCTCTCTCTCTCTACTAACCACCTTCTCTTCCCCTTCTCCCCACCTACGTCTTCCTTCCTGATCTCCCTGTCCACCTCCTCCCCCACTACCCCTCCCCCACTCTCTGTCAGACCTCCCCCTCTTCTATCCCTGTCCACCTCCCCCTTTCCCTCCCTCTGTCCTTCTCCTTCCCACGCTGTGTCCATCTCATCCTTCCCCCTCTCTGTCTCGTCTCTTCCCTCTCCATGTTATCACGCCTCCCTAACAGAAGCCTGGAGGTCCTTACCCCCACAGTATTTCTTTCCAGATCGTAGCTATAAGGGGCCATCAAAATGTTTCCGTTCGATGGCCGTACAGTCCAGAATCAGTATGACAATCAGGCAAAATGAACGGGATCACTGAGACAATAATCCCATCGACGCGCCAGGTTGGAGATCCCATTTGGTACACAGTTAACAAGGCGATTTCGCTAACGACAGATACTCATTCCACGTACACTCTAGCGATGATGATTGATATTTCTGGCGCTTTCGATAATCTATGGTGACCGCGTTTCTCTGGTCGCCTTAGGGATTTGGAATGTCCAGAAGCGCTGTATAATTGCCTCAGAGATTATTGCCGCAGGTGACATTCTTCTTTAACATGTACAGGAAAGAAAATAACGAAGACAATAACAAAAGACTGTCCACAGGGATCAGTGTGTGGTCGAAGATTTTGGGATGTAGCACTGGAGTCCATACTACTGAAGTTACATGACCTCGGTATCATAAGCGGTCTGGTGGTATTTGCGGATGACGTGCTGTTCGTTGAAAGTGCTGACTCCAGAAGAATTATAGAAGACAAGTGTAATGCGGACCTCCAAGAACTTGAGGGCTGGTGTCGAAGTGTTATATTGTCACTAGCACCTCACAAAACAACATACCTGGTTGCTCAAAGGGAACCTAATAAGAAACCCAAAAATAAAATGAAATGATATAACGATTAGAAGAAGCGCAGTAACGAGATTTCTAGGGGTATTTCTGGACGAACGTCGTAACTTTGCACATTACCAACGTAATGAATGAAATTATAACCTTTGCAAATAGACGGTTACGGCTTCCCTTGAAGACAAGTAGAGTATACCATCAAAGTATATTACCATCAGTCGTTGGATACGATGCGAGCGCCAGGGTTCATAGACTGCAGGTAGTGTAGCCAGCCTCAGTAGTGAGAAGAGTTCAACGAGGCGTGCTACCAAGATTAACGGGGGCCTACAACACTACCCCAAATGATGCTTTGTCAGTAATTCTAGGAAGATCCCCACTGGACGTGGAAATTAGGAAAAGGGGAATCTTTTACTGGTTAAAGAAAGGTAGTCAAATGCAAATACGAAGTGTGCTTGGACCTGAAGCAAGTTCGAAAAGGGAAATAAAAGATCACATATTACGACTGTGGCGGAATAGATGGGACACACCAGGCACTGGCAGGAGAACATACAAATTTCGCCCTAACATCAGGGAGAGATTAAAAATGAGATTTCTTAACCCATCGAGTGGACTGATACATTACCTGACTGGCCATAGCCCTTATGCCACGTATCTATACAAAATCAGAAGACAGATGAATGATAGCTGTGCCTGCGCTAGTGTGGGCACACCGCAACACACACTGTGGGACTGCGCGCTATACGAATATGCAGCGGGTAATGGACGTCAGGTATTAAGGATATGGGATTTCAAAGCAGCACTAAGGAGAGAGTCGACCTGGTGCATCTTGGGCGATATTGCAGCTGCAGTATCCAGGAAGGCCAAGGAAGACTTCACGAGGTATTTAAACATAAATCATCATGCTTCCGTCCAGGCTAGACAACATACTGAGCAGATGGAGAGAAGATTACTGAGGTTGATGACCACCGAGTGAAATACTGTCCCAAGAATCTATATTACGTTGGTGCAAGTGATGATGGAAGTGTGGACTTCAAGAAATAGCAGTAATGGGTGGCGTTACTCGCTACATTGGGAACGCTGCTGACGTGCTGCCCAACGCCCAAGGGTACTGACCGGGATACTTTGAGGGCGGATCCAGTAGTGGAAACAGCCATGTACAAGTTAAATGCACCAAAATAAATGAACAAACAGAGAATTAATTCTAGTGTTTTTAGTAGATTAGTAGCTGGGTAATTGGTTAAGGTTTTAATGTAGTTTCGTAGAAGCAGAAGTAGTTGAAGTTCCTTTTTCTTTTTTAATCTCTATGATTTTTTTTAAAAAATGAGGTATCAGACAGAAATAATTACTTCATAACTTATAACTATCAAAGTAAATGTGATTTGTATGGCCTAGTTTAGCTTTTTAGATTACAGGCTGTAATTACAGGGTGTTTCAAAAATGACCGGTATATTTGAAACGGCAATAAAAACTAAACGAGCAGCGATAGAAATACACCGTTTGTTGCAATATGCTTGGGACAACAGTACATTTTCAGGCAGACAAACTTTCGAAATTACAGTAGGTACAATTTTCAACAACAGATGGCGCTGCGGTCTGGGAAACTCTATAGTACGATATTTTCCACATATCCACCATGCGTAGCAATAATATGGCGTAGTCTCTGAATGAAATTACCCGAAACCTTTGACAACGTGTCTGGCGGAATGGCTTCACATGCAGATGAGATGTACTGCTTCAGCTGTTCAATTGTTTCTGGATTCTGGCGGTACACCTGGTCTTTCAAGTGTCCCCACAGAAAGAAGTCACAGGGGTTCATGTCTGGCGAATAGGGAGGCCAATCCACGCCGCCTCCTGTATGTTTCGGATAGCCCAAAGCAATCACACGATCATCGAAATATTCATTCAGGAAATTAAAGACGTCGGCCGTGCGATGTGGCCGGGCACCATCTTGCATAAACCACGAGGTGTTCACAGTGTCGTCTAAGGCAGTTTGTACCGCCACAAATTCACGAAGAATGTCCAGATAGCGTGATGCAGTAATCGTTTCGGATCTGAAAAATGGGCCAGTGATTCCTTTGGAAGAAATGGCGGCCCAGACCAGTACTTTTTGAGGATGCAGGGACGATGGGACTGCAACATGGGGCTTTTCAGTTCCCCATATGCGCCAGTTCTGTTTATTGACGAAGCCGTCCAGGTAAAAATAAGCTTCGTCAGTAAACCAAATGCTGCCCACATGCATATCGCCGTCATCAATCCTGTGCACTATATCGCTAGCGAATGTCTCTCGTGCAGCAATGGTAGCGGCGCTGAGGGGTTGCCTCGTTTGAATTTTGTATGGATAGAGGTGTAAACTCTGGCGCGTGAGACGATACGTGGACGTTGGCGTCATTTGGACCACAGCTGCAACACGGCGAACGGAAACCCGAGGCCGCTGTTGGATCACCTGCTGCACTAGCTGCGCGTTGCCCTCTGTGGTTGCCGTACGCGGTCGCCCTACCTTTCCAGCACGTTCATCCGTCACGTTCCCAGTCCGTTGAAATTTTTCAAACAGATCCTTTATTGTATCGCTTTTCGGTCCTTTGGTTACATTAAACCTCCGTTGAAAACTTCTTCTTGTTGCAACAACACTGTGTTCTAGGCGGTGGAATTCCAACACCAGAAAAATCCTCTATTCTAAGGAATAAACCATGTTGTCTACAGCACACTTGCAAGTTGTGAACAGCAAACGCTTACAGCAGAAAGACGACATACAGAATGGCGCACCCACAGACTGTGTTGTCTTCTATATCTTTCACATCACTTGCAGCGCCATCTGTTGTTGAAAATTTTAACTACTGTAATTTCGAAAGTTTGTCCGCCTGAAAATGTACTGTTGTCCCAAGCATATTGCAACAAACGGTGTATTTCTATCGCTGCTCGTTTAGTTTTTATTGCCGTTTCAAATATACCGGTCATTTTTGAAACACCCTGTATGAAGAAAAAATAAATAAATAAATACCAGTCCAAACTGGTATTTATTTATTTATACATACCGTGTCCTGCTGCATGAAGAACTCCGTAACTGCTTGCAGCACGTCGTTGTCTGAGGGGAATCGTCGGCCTTTCAAGGCCTTTTTTAAGGGTCCGAAGGCGTGATAATCGCATGAGGAGACATCAGGACTGTGGTAGAGTGTCTCCCACGTGAGTTGGTGTAACTTATGTGTTACGATGTATGCGATATGGGGACATGTGTTATCACGATGCAGCACCAAACCAGGCGCATCATTCCACAATGGTGGTTTTGGACAGACATGCCGCCCCATGCACCTTCTTTATTCTCTGATGATATCTACCAGTGTTTGTCCTTCGGCAGACAAGAAAAGAATAACAGCATGCCGGTCCTGTTTGGATACATTTGGTAATAACGTCGCCAAAGTTCACGTATCCGCATTTACTGCAAGCACGTCGGAAAGATGGGAATGTCACACTAATCACTTACCTAAATTTCAGTGCTTATAAACTCGCATTGGAGTCGCGCTACATCGTATATACACTGCAGGAACGCCATAAAAGGGAAACTTTTTGATCGCCCCTTGTAGCATGTCTACCAGATTTGACTGAAATCGTTCTAGGGGTTTAGGATGAGGTTATACCCATGGCTTTGTCAGTCTACGCACATTTGAAATCTGTTTTACATATATTTTACGCTTATTAGTTCACATATTTGACCTGTATCTCTAGAGAACATAGCTAAGTAACTTACCACTTGACACAATACAGAATGATACTAATATCTCAATAACTGTAACTTTAACATACGCTGAGGTGACAAGCGTCATGGAATGTGGTGTCACCGCCAGACACCACACTTGCTAGGTGGTAGCCTTTAAATCGGCCGCGGTCCATTAGTATACGTCGGACCCGCGTGTCGCTACTATCAGTGAATGCAGACCGAGCGCCGCCACACGGCAGGTCTTGTCTAGAGAGACTCCCTAGCACTCGCCCCAGTTGTACAGCAGACTTTGCTAGCGATGGTTCACTGACTACATACGCTCTCATTTGCAGAGATGACAGTTTAGCATAGCCCTAAGCTACATCATCTGCTACGACCTAGCAACACGCCATATTCAGTTACTATGAATGTATTCTGAACAGATAATACTGTGAATCATGTACCGTCAAGAGCGACGTTCATCATTAATGGATTAAAGTTAAGTATCAAACTAATTACGTCCGCTTTCTGAATTCTAATTCCTTGTTATGTTCCAGACCTCACGTCAGTATAGTCTTTCCCTCCTCACGCCAGCCCGCGTGAGCTAAAACACGTGCATCTCGGCCTCCTCTAGTAACACGGTGTTGGCTCTTCGGACAACACAACATGGAATACCTCCTAACATCGTGTCGGACCTCCTTTTGCCCGCCATAGTGCAGCAGCTCTACGTGTCATACACTCAACAACCCGTTGGAAGTCCCCTGCAGAAATACTGAGTCATTCTGACTCTGTAGCGGTCGATAACTGCGAAAGTGTTGCTGGTGTAGAATTTTGAGCTTGACCTGACCTCTCGATTACGTCCCATAAATGTTCGATGGTATTAATGTTGGGCGATCTGGGTGGCCAAACTATTCGCCCGAATTTTCTAGAATCTTCTTCAAACCAATCGCGATCAGTTATGGTCCGGTGACATGGCGCATTATCATCCATAAAAAGGACACTGCTGTTTGGGAACAAGTAGGCGAACATTACCATTTTCAGTCAATGATGCGTTAAGTAGGACCGGAAGACCCAG
Source organism: Schistocerca serialis cubense (assembly GCF_023864345.2). Classification (NCBI taxonomy): domain Eukaryota; kingdom Metazoa; phylum Arthropoda; class Insecta; order Orthoptera; family Acrididae; genus Schistocerca; species Schistocerca serialis. The sequence continues at coordinate 989,655,899 of NC_064640.1, read as the reverse complement.
TCCATTCCACGTAAATACAACCCACACCATTATGGAGCCACCATCTGTCTTTCTTTCCCTCGATTGGGCTTAACTTGTAGTCGTGTTTAATTCCTTTTGCGTCTTCGTGTTCTGCGGTTCTCACATGGGCGCGTTTGAACCTAGTTGTTTTTGTATCCTAAAACAAAACAAACCAGCTTGCACAGGGCCTTTTTGACAACCTGAAACAATGGCTTCATGGGGTCTTCACTCGAACCCTACCATCAGCTCTTACCAACTGAAATCGGGACTCATCTGACCAGGCCACGAGTTTCCAGTGGTCCGGGGTCCATCCGATATGGTCATAAACCCAGGAGAGGCGCTGCTGTCGACGTCGTGCTGACAGCAAAGACACTCGCGTCGAACGTCTGCTGTCTACATCTACATCTACATTTAAACTCCGCAAGCCACCCAACGGTGTGTGGCGGGGGGTACTTTACGTGCCACTGTCATTACCTCCCTTTTCTGTTCCAGTCGCGTATGGTTCGCGGGAAGAACGACTGTCTGAAAGCCTCCGTGCGCGCTCTAATCTCTCTAATTTTACATTCGTGACCTCCTCGGGAGGTATAAGTAGGGGGAAGCAATATATTCGATACCTCATCCAGAAACGCACCCTCTTGAAACCTGGCGAGCAAGCTCCACCGCGATGCAGAGCGCCTCTCTTGCAGAGTCTGCCACTTGAGTTTGCTAAACATCTCCGTAACGCTATCACGGTTACCAAATAACCCTGTGACGAAACGTACCGCTCTTCTTTGGATCTATCTCCTCCGTCAACCCGATCTGGTACGGATCCCACACTGATGAGCAATACTCAAGTATAGGTCGAACGAGTGTTTTGTAAGCCACGTCCTTTGTTGATAGACTACATTTTCTAAGGACTCTCCCAATGAATCTCAACCTGGTACCCGCCTTACCAACAATTAATTTTATATGATCATTCCACTTCAAATTGTTCCGTACGCATACTCCCAGATATTTTATAGAAGTAACTGCTACCAGTATTTGTTCCGCTATCATATAATCGTACGATAAAGGATCCTTCTTTCTATGTATTCGTAATACATTACTTTGGTCTATGTTAAGGGCCAGTTGCCACTCCCTGCACCAAGTGACTATCCGCTGCAGATCTTCCTGCATTTCACTACAATTTTCTAATGCTGCAACTTCTCTGTATACTACAGCATCATCCGCGAAAAGACGCATGGAACTTCCGACACTATCTACTAGGTCATTTATATATATATTGAGAAAAGCAATGGTCCCATAACAATCCCCTGTGGCACGCCAGAGGTTACTTTAACGTCTGTAGACGTCTCTCCATTGATAACAACATGCTGTGTTCTGTTTGCCAAAAACTCTTCAATCCAGCCACACAGCTGGTCTGATATTCCATGGGCTCTTACTTTGTTTATCAGGCGACAGTGCGGAACTGTATCGAACGCCTTCCGGAAGTCAAGGAAAATAGCATCTACCTGGGAGCGTGTATCTAATATTTTCTGGGTCTCATGAACAAATAAAGCGAGTAGGGTCTCACACGATCGCTGTTTCCGGAATCCATGTTGATTCCTACAGAGTAGATTCTGGGTTTCCAAAAACGACATGATACGCGAGCAAAAAATATGTTCTAAAATTCTACAACAGCTCGACGTCAGAGATATAGGTCTATAGTTTTGCGCATCTGCTCGACGACCCTTCTTGAAGACTAGGACTACCTGTGCTCTTTTCCAATCATTTGGAACCTTCCGTTCCTCTAGAGACTTGCGGTACACGGCTGTTAGAAGGGGGGAAAGTTCTTTCGCGTACTCTGTGTGGAATCGAATTGGTATCCCGTCAGGTCCAGTGGACTTTCCTCTGTTGAGTGATTCCAGTTGCTTTTCTATTCCTTGAACACTTATCTCGATGTCAGCCATTTTTTCGTTTGTGCGAGGATTTAGAGAAGGAACTGCAGTCCGGTCTTCCTCTGTGAAACAGCTTTGGAAAAAGGTGTTTAGTATTTCAGCTTTACGCGTGTCATCCTCTGTTTCAATGCCATCATCATCCCGGAGTGTCTGGATATGCTGTTTCGAGCCACTTACTGATTTAACGTAAGACCAGAACTTCCTAGGATTTTCTGTCAAGTCGGTACACAGAATTTTACTTTCGAATTCACCGAACGCTTCACGCATAGCCCTCCTTACGCTGACTTTGACATAATTTAGCTTCTGTTTGTCTGAGAGGTTTTGGCTACGTTTAAACTTTCAGTGAAGCTCTCTTTGCTTTCGCAGTAGTTTCCTAACTTTGTTGTTGAACCACGGTGGTTTTTCCCGTCCCTCACAGTTTTACTCAGCATTTTACGATTGCCTTGAACTTTTTCCATAAACACTCAACATTGTCAGTGTCGGAACAGAAATTTTCGTTTTGATCTGTTAGGTGCCGGCCGGAGTGGCCGAGCGGTTAAAGGCGCTACAGTCTGGAACCGCACGACCGCTACGGTCGCAGGTTCGAATCCTGCCTCGGGCATGGATGCGTGTGATGTCCTTAGGTTAGTTAGGTTTAAGTAGTTCTAAGTTCTAGGGGACTTATGACCACAGCAGTTGAGTCCCATAGTGCTCAGAGCCATTTGAACCATTTTTTTTTTTGATCTGTTAGGTAGTCTGAAATCTGCCTTCTATTACTCTTGCTAAACAGATAAACCTTCCTCCCCTTTTTATATTCCTATTAACTTCCATATTCAGGTATGCTGCAACGGCCTTATGATCACTGATTCCCTGTTCTGCACTTACAGAGTCGAAAAGTTCGGGTCTGTTTGTTATCAGTAGGTCCAAGATGTTATCTCCACGAGTCGGTTCTCTGTTTAATTGCTCGAGGTAATTTTCGGATAGTGCACTCAGTATAACGTCACACGATGCTCTCTCCCTACCACCCGTCCTAAACATCTGAGTGTCCCAGTCTATACCTGGTAAATTGAAATCTCCACCTAAGACTATAACATGCTGAGAAAATTTATGTGAAATGTATTCCCAATTTTCTCTCAGTTGTTCTGCCACTAATGCTGCTGAGTCGGGAGGTCGGTAAAAGGAGCCAACTATTAACCTAGCTCGGTTGTAACCTCCACCCATAATAATTCACAGGAACTATCCCCTTCTACTTCACTACAGGATAAACTACTACTAACAGCGACAAACACGCCACTACCGGTTGCATGCAATCTATCCTTTCTAAACACCGTCTGTGCCTTTGTAAAAATTTCGGCAGAATTTATCTCTGGCTTCAGCCAGCTTTCTGTACCTATAACGATTTCAGCTTCGGTGCTTTCTATCAGCGCTTGAAGTTCCGGTACTTTACCAATGCAGCTTCGACAGTTTACAATTACAATACAGATTGCTGCTTGGTCCCCACATGTCCTGACTTTGCCTCGCACGATTTGAGGCTGTTGCCCTTTCTGTACTTGCCCGAGGCCATCTAACCTAAAAAACCGCCCAGTCTACACCACACAACCTCTGCTACCCGTGTAGCCGCTTGCTGCGTGTAGTGGACTCCTGGCCTATCCAGCGGAACCCGAAACCCCACCACCCTATGGCGCAAGTCGAGGAATCTGCAGCCCACACGGTCGCAGAACTATCTCAGCCTCTGATTCAGACCCTCCACTCGGCTCTGTACCAAAGGTCCGCAGTCAGTCCTGTCGACGATGCTGCAGATGGTGAGCTCTGCTTTCATCCCGCTAGCGAGACTGGCAGTCTTCACCAAAACAGATAGCTGCTGGAAGCCAGAGAGGATTTCCTCCGATCCATAGAGACACACATCATTGGTGCCGACATGAGCGACCACCTGCAGATGGGTGCACCCTGTACCCTTCATGGCATCCGGAAGGACCCTTTCCACATCTGGAATGACTCCCCCCGGTATGCTCACGGAGTGCACATTGGTTTTCTTCCCCTCTCTTACTGCCATATCCCTAAGGGGCCCCATTACGCGCCTGACGTTGGAGCTCCCAACTACCAGTAAGCCCACCCTCTGCGACCGTCTGGATCTTGCAGACTGAGGGGCAACCTCTGGAACAGGACAAGCAGCCACGTCCGGCCAAAGATCAGTATCAGCCTGAGACAGAGCCTGAAACCGGTTCGTCAGACAAACTGGAGAGGCCTTCCGTTCAGCCCTCCAGAATGTCTTTCGCCCCCTGCCACACCTCGAGACGACCTCCCACTCTACCACAGGTGAGGGATCAGCCTCAATGTGGGCAGTATCCCGGGCAGCCACAGTCGTAGTCCGATCGGGGGATGCGTGGGACGAGCTGGCAGTCCCCGACCAGCCCCCATCCAGACCCCCACAGTGATGCCCATTGGCAACAGTCTCAAGCTGTGTGACCGAAGCCAACACTGCCTGAAGCTGGGAGCGAAGGGATGCCAACTCAGCCTGTATCCGAACACAGCAGTTGCAGTCCCTATCCATGCTAAAAACTGTTGCGAAAAGAACGTCTGAACTAATCTACAGAGAGCACAAACAACTCGACACAAAATTTAAACGGTTATTAAAATACAAGATTGCCTAGTAAATGCAGTAATGCTGCTACTTGCGCACTGCTGACACACTGCTCGGCGGCGGAAGGAGACTACGCGATTTTACACTATTCAGGTACTAAAACGCGATGCTACAACTCTCAAATACTATAATACGCCCGCAATTTATGAATGAAACAATGCAAGTACCAAAAACACGCAAAGAAATTAAGAATTAAACTACGTAACAAATAAGTGAGCTAAGAGTATACGACTTGCTGCTGGCGGCTGCTTATCCAACGGCGGCAGGGAGCACACTGTCATCGCCCATTAACGCCAAATTACGCCGCACTATCCTAACTGATACGTTCTTCATACGTCCCACATTGATTTCTGCGGTTATTTCACGCAATGTTGCTTGTCTATTAGCACTGAAAACTCTATGCAAAGCCGCTGCTCTCGGTCGTTATATGAAATCTGTCTGCCGTTGCGTTGTCTGTGGTGAGAGGTAATGCCTGAAATTTGGTATTCTCGGCACATTCATCACGCAATAGAACTCACGCTACTGGGTGTGAAGTAAGACGATGTTGTCATCTTCGGTGATGATTAGAGAGTCGGCTGTGCGGAAATTAGCTCTGACGTAAGCATCCTTCCGGCTGCGGCGACGTATGAAACTTCTTGAGGGCGTGTCTGCGCCGACCTCTCTCATTCGTTGCTTTGTCAAGTAGCGACTGTCCTTACTTGTGGTTCTGTCGTGAGGTACCAATTTTGACATGGGACATCGTTCTTCAGACGACACCATATAATTACTGCAACCTCTATCAACTTGACCGTACTGACTGTAGCGAAGCCTTGATTCAGCATTATAATTTTTCCCCCACCCCCTATTTCCCTGCGTCATCAGACTGACAATACCCACCCATTCTTTATTTTAGTCAAGTTGTGCCACCAGTTTCTTTTCTCCCAGTTAAATTCACTACCTCTTCGTTAGTTATCCGAACAACCATCTAATCATCAGCACTTTTCAAATGGTTCAAATGGCTCTGAGCACTATGGGACTTAACTTCTGAGGTCATCAGTCCCCTAGAACTTAGAACTAATTAAACTTAACGAACCTAAGGACAGCACACACATCCATGCCCGAGGCAGGATTCGAACCTGCGACCGTAGCGGTCGTGCGGTTCCAGACTGTAGCGCCTAGAAGCGCTCGGCCACCGCGGCCGGCTCAGCACTTTTCTGTAGCACCACATTTCAAAAGCTTCCATTGAACTGTTTATCATCTACATTTCACCTCCGTGTAGGGCTGCGTTCCAGATAAATACTTTCAGTTAAGAACTCCGTGACACTTAAATTTATTTTGTGTATATTGATACATGTATAAACATTTCTCTTTCTCAGGCACTTTTTTCGTTGTTATTGACAGTCTGCATTTTATATCCTTTCTATTTTGGCCGAGGTCAGTTATTTTAATACCCAGACAGACAAATTCATTTACTAATTTTAATATATCTCTTCTTCCATGAGTGCTAGTCCTGCAAGATGAAACTCTGTGAAGTCTGGGGATTAGGAGAAGAGTATTGTCCCAATTGTAGCTTTGAGTCATGCTAGGAAAACACAGTCGGTAGAACACTTGACTGCGAAAATAAGGTCCTTGGTGCGAATTGCGATTCGACACTCATATTTAATCTGCCACGAACTATCGGAACAGCACACACTCCACTGTAGAGTGAAAATTCATTCTCAAAGTTTTCATGTCTTCTCCCTTAATTTTTATTCAGTTTCCAATTTTCCTTCGGTTTGCTTTATAGCTTGTCCAATATCTAGAACACAAATGTTTACACCCATGTGTTCGTATGATTTGACTGATTTCAATCGTGACTCAAAAAATGGTTCAAATGGCTCTGAGCACTATGGGACTCAACTGCTGTGGTCATCAGTCCCCTAGAACTTAGAACTACTTAAACCTAACTAACCCAAGGACATCACATACACCCATGCCCGAGGCAGGATTCGAACCTGCGACCGTAGCAACAGCGCGGCTCCGGACTGGAGCGCCTAGAACCGCACGGCCACCGCGGCCGGCAATCGTGACTCATTCATATTTTAATCACAAGACATAACATTTCAGCAAGTTGCCATTCTTTGCGCCATTTTGAAGTATTATCAAGGTCTGACTGGATATTTGTACAGTGGTTTAAATAATAATTCGTTATAGATAAACGACTGACTTGTAAAAAGTCAGAGGTAACTGTTAATATTGCCTACGCGTCAGGTGGCAGCCCTGACGCCGGCTACGAACGCTTTTCGCTTTCTGTGTAACGAGATAAGCAATTCAGCTAGTAATTTGTTTTTTCTGTATATTCTATAGTATTTACGTGCATTAGTGTCAGATAGACTTGATAAATTGAAGGTTTCAGTTTTTATTTGCGTCTTAATAGGAAAAGCGAAGTTTCTGTGTAGGACAGTTTCGCGTGTACGCAAACGGTTGTTTACATTCTTAACTGAAGTTAAATACGCGGGATTATCAATTACGTCAGTGTACAATACTCAGTGTTTACGTTTATTAGTGTCATTTAGATTCGATATATTGAAGATAGCAGTCTTTATACGTTTTCTTAGGTCATTTCTCGCGTGTACGTAAACGTTTGTTTACATTATAATTACGAGGATTAATCAGTTTAAATTAGTGTACAATACTCAGTATTTACGTTTATTAGTGCCATTTAGACTCGATACATTGAAGGTAGCAGTTTTTATACGTTCTATAGGGAAACGTGATACTGACAGTGAATTCTAACCTCACTTATATATGTTGACTAGTGCAACCTGCGAGCGTTAACAGTTAAGCAAACGTAAAATACGTGGTAAATTAGTGTTACACTACAATATCTGAGTAAATCAGTGTTATAATACAACTTCTGAGCCTTTCTTACATACAGTTTAGTTAGCAGAAAACTAAGACTCACCTCACCGTCTGCTTAAATTCCTTAGCTTCTTGTGGGCTTTAGTGATCGTGTACTGTAAGCCCATGGGTTCCTGTAAAGTAGAGTTCGTATTTGTGCCTTACATTCTGAGCTCTTATTGTTAGCTAAAGTTTTTGTTTTCTACCTGCATCTGTCAGTGTACAATACTCAGTATTTTCATTTATTAGTGTCATTTAGACTCGATACATTGAAGGTAGCAGTTTTTATTGTTTTATTAGGTCATTTTCGCGTGTACGTAAACGTTTGTGTAAATTATAAATACGAGGGATAATCAGTAGGTGTAGCTTACCGTAGGTTACCGTTTAATTCTTTAATAATATTCACTAGATAGCCCCTAGCAGTTTACTGTAGGTCACTGTTTTTCTTTCTTTGGTATTCACTAGATAGCCCCTAGTAAGAAAATAAACACCAGATCTAGCTTCTACCAAACATTTTTGTCGTATTTCACTGTTGAGTGTCCTTTCTGCCAACTAGAGTGTAGCTGTTAACCTTGTGTGGCAGTAGGTTTCCTTGAGTTTCTTAGTAAATCACATATTAGCAAGATGGATGGGGGTGTGTCTGTTGTGTGCGGATGCAGGATGAGTTAGCCACAGTCCAAATGCAGCTGGAAGCTTCGTTGCCGACAGTCAACAGGCTCCAGAGTGCCACCTTGAGGTGCGGTGGGGATGGGTTGCCTGGGGCAGCCTCTGCTGTACTAGGTGTGCAGGGGGGAGGGGGGGGGGGGGGAATGTCACAGCTCTCTGTCACTGAGCCGACCTCAGGTGTGACTGAGCCGGCCGTCCCACTCTCACCTCAGTGTGGGTGGAGGACTGTGTCGAGGTCTTGAGCCTCAAGGCAAAGGCTGCATGGGGGACGCAGGCTCCTGCCAAATCCCATGCACTTCGCTAATAGATTCAGTGTACTATCTGATGCAGGGGGGGGGGGGGGGGGACTGAGGCAGATCAGAATGCACCTTCTGCCAGGATAGTGGTCGCTCCTTCAGCAAGGTCGAGACAGGCATGTGGCGTAGGGGTTTCTTAGTTCTTGGAAGCTCCAATGTTAGGCGGGTCATGGAGCCCCTCAGGAACATAACGGCTAGGGCGGGGAAGAAGTCCAACGTTCAATCGGTGTGCTTGCCGTGGGGCCTTGTCCGGGAAGTGGAAGAGGCTCTTCCGACGGCTATCGAGCGTGTGGGGTGCAGCCAGCTGCAGATTGTTGCACATGTCGGCACCAACGGCGCCAGTCGTCGGGGTTCGGAGGAAATCCTTGGGTCCTTTCGACGGCTGGCTAAATTGGCGAAGGCGGCCTCCGTCTCTCGAGGAGTGGAAGCCAAGCTGACGATTTGTGGCATCGTACCCAGGGTGGACCAGGCTCCTCTGGTTTGGAGTCGAGAGGAGAATCTAAACCAGAGGCTACGTCGACTCTGTGACGAAAATGGTTGTAGATTACTCGACCTACGCTATGGGGTGGAAGGTTGTAGGACGCCTCTCGATAGACCGGGGTTGCACTACACACAGGAAGCAGCTACATGGGTAGCACAGTACTTGTGGCGTGCTCATGGATTTTTTTTTTAGGTTAGGCTCCTCCCCACGGGAAACAAACCGTTGGCCCGAAAAATTACCAGTTCATGTCACTGATGTGGCTGCGCCAACTGTAAAAATTGTTAGTTCGCCTAAACAGGTCATTCCATAGGATTCAAGTATGATAAATCTCATGTTAGTAAATTCTCGAAGTGTCTGTAGCAAGATCCCTGAGTTACTCTCCGAAATAAACAGTGGTAATGCCAATATTGTATTAAGTACCGAAAGCTGCTTGAAACCAGACATAAATAGCAGTGAAATTTTGAATTCGGATTGGACAATGTTTAGGAAGGTTAGGACTGATGCTATGGGAGGCGGTGTGTCCATTGCAGTTAAAAGCTGTTTAAACGCAGTTGAGATCGATACTGGGTCGGAATGTGAAACAGTGTGGCTAAAGCTGTCAATCAGACAAGGAGTGGCCATTGCATTAGGATGTTTTTATAGACCACCAGCATCCGCAACAAACGTCGCAGAACGTTTCAGGGAAAGTCTTGAGTACACAGGAAATAAATATCCAAATTATCCATTAGTTATACTTGGAGACTAATCTGGCGTCCATTGACGGGGAAAATTACACGTTTATCACAAGGGGCAGAAGCAAAGACTCATGTGAAGTTATTCCAGGAGGTCTCTCAACATACAACCTTGAGCAATTGGTTAGAAAACCAACTCGAGATGGGAAGATATTAGATATCATGGATACAAACAGACCTGACCTTTTTGAGGAAGTTAATCTAGAAGAAGGTATTAGCGACCATAATGTCGTTGTGGCTTCTATGTCAGTGGAAGTTGCAAAAAAACCAAAGAAACCGCGTAAAGTTTTCTTGTTTGAGAAAGCAAATAAAAGTGTCATTAATGTTGATCTTCATAGCCAGCTCCAAACATTCATCGCGGTACACAAAGATATTGAGCACCTTTGGTCGGAATTTAAAGATATTGTCCACCACGTGCCAGAGAAATATGTGCCTAGCAAAAATATATGGGAGGGAAAGGCTCCACCTTGGTGCAACAAACATATTAGGAAGTTGCTGAAAAAGCAGAGAGTTTTGCTCAGTCGTTTTAAACGTAGTCACTGCCCCGCTGACAAACATAAATTATGCGAAATGAATGCAGCTGTCAAAAGGTCAATGAGAGATTATTTTAACGAATTTGAAATCAATATTTGACCTCCAGATTCTAAAAATAACCCCAAAAAATTTTGGTTGTACGTAAAATCTATGAACGCTACAAACAATTCAATACCTTCTCCTGCTGACAGTACGGATAATGTAACGGATGATGATAAACAGAAGGCCGAAATTCTAAACCTAGATTTCAAAAACTCGTGTACGGTAGAGGACTGCAGCACCATTCCCCCTTTCAATTATCGAACAAACGCAAAGATGGCTCACATAGTGTTTAGTGTATCTGGGATTGTAAAACAGTTAAGATCCTTAGACGCCAGGAAGACATCTGGCCCAGACAGTATCCCCGTAAGATTTTATGTTGACTATGCTACAAATATGGCACCATTCTTATCCATCACCTATCAGAGATCATTGGAGCAGTGGAAAGTTCCACGGGACTGGAAGAAGGCCCAGGTCATAGCAATCTATAAAAAGGGTAAAAAATCGGATTCACATAATTACTGGCCAATTTCACTGACATCGATTTGTTGTAGAATCATGGAACGTATTTTGTGTTCAGACATAATGACCTCTCTAGACTCTAAGAAGCTCATCTGCAGAAACCAGCGCGGTTTTAGGAAACAGTGGTCGTCGAGACACAGCTGGCCCTCCTTGTGGATGATATACAACAGGCTCTAGATACCGGCTGCTAGGCTGATGCCATATTGCTCGACTTTGGTACGGCGCTCGACTCAGTTCCGCACTGTCGCTTGCTACAAAAAGTGCTCGCATTCGGTCTATCTGATGACATATGCAGTTGGATAGAAAGGTTTCTAACAGACAGAGAGCAGTATGTCGTACTGAATGGGGAGACTTCAACAGAAACAAGCGTAACATCAACTGTGCCCCAGGGCAGCGTAATAGGTCCACTGCTTTTTACGATTTACATAAACGATCTTGTTGATGGTATTGACAGCGGCATTAGACTGTTTGCCGATGATGCCGTAGTCTACAAGAAAGTAGGACCACACGAAAATTGTTAACAAATCAATGAGGACTTGCAGAAAATAAATGCGTGGTGTAATGACTGGCAGCTATCTCTCAATATTAGTAAGTGTAGCCCGCTGCGTATAACAAAGCGAAAATCTCAATTAATGTACGAGTACAAAATAAATGCCCTGTCTTTGGAAGCGGCAACATCCGTCAAGTGTCTGTGTGTGACTATTCGAAATGATCTCAAATGGAACGATTGAATTACACAAGTAACGCGTAAGGCAAACTCTAGATTGAGGTTTATTGGTAGAATCCTGAAGCGATGCAGTCCTTCAACAGAGGAAATTGCTTACAATACCTTACTTCATCCAGTCTTAGAGTATTTTTCGTCTATATGGGTCCCTTACCCGTTGGGTACGATTCAAGAGATTGAGAAGGCCCAAAGAAGAGCGGCAAGATTGGTGAGTAGTACATTTAGCCATCGCGAGAACGTTACAAACCTCATAGAAAGTTTGAAGTGGGACACACTTGCAGATGGATGACGCGCTAAACGGAAGGGGCTGTCACTAAATTCCAAAATCCGATCTACGCCGAGGATGTAGAACACATATCATTACCACCGACTTTCATATCGCGCAATGATCACCATTTAAAGATAAGGGAAATTAGAGCTCGTACTAAGGCGTTCAGACAGTCGCTTTTCCCTCTCACAATCCGCGAGTGGAACAGGGGGGAATATGACTTTGGCGCAAATAGTGCCCTCCGCCACACACCGCTTGGTGGCTAACGGAGTATAGATGTAGATGTAGATTATCATACAACACTAGTAAGAAGAGTCCCAATACGCCCACACAGAACGCATGATCTAGTTCTACATCTGTCGACGACTCTCAGTCCAAGATAACACGTTGCTCCACCTTACCATATACACATTAAAACTGAAACACCAGGAAGAATAGTAAATAAATAAATGTTATTTGTTCAACGCATATAGTGCAGCAGGTAGACAGATGATTAAATTTGTGGGTGATATGGGGATATATGGGGCGCGGAAATATTGTGCACACAGCTGTCATCTCTAACAGTAATAATGGCTCTGATCGGGTTGGGCATCCAGTCGACTTGAGCTTAGATCAAAGATGAGAGTGTTACATTCGAACATTCCATACTGCGACAGTTCTAGGCCATAATTCATCGATCATAATGGCAGGGAGTGATAGTGTGCCAGTCTTTCGACAACCCATTTCGAGATCCTCTCAGTTGGTGACAGATGTAGAGAGAGTGCAGGCACAGCAACAGTCGAACACCCTGTGTAGCTAGGTAGGTCTGGCCAGCATGGGCAAAAGGTGGTCCTCCATTATCTTGCTGATAAATAACGTCACAAAGACCTCGAAGACAGAGCACCGGCCGTAACAAGTGAGAAATATAACGGTTGCTACCCAAATTACGGACTACGCGGATTCTAAGTAATAGAGTCGAACCTAATAACACGCCACATCGTTATGGCATGTGCTGTGATGATGAGACTACGAAAAACGCAATCTGGCAACGTATACTCTCGGAAAAAAAGTGCACCTGGAAAGACGACGTTGATAACGATCCGATGACGGCATATGCCACCTGGAGATAGTAGATGTACTGATAATGGTTTCAACGTCGTCCGCCACGAGAGAGCTTAGTGGCGTAGCTACCAGAGCGACATCTGTGTTTGTCGTTTAACAGGGAATACTCAATCTCGTACAAACGTGTGACGCAAGCAGGCAACTGTGTCACGGAGGCGCACTCGTGCTTCCTGCAGCCAACTGAACGAATTTGAAAGGGGTGAAATTATGGCCTTCCAAGTGGCAGAATGGTCCTTTCAGAAAATTGACACGTAAGTTGGGCGTGCTGCGTCAGTTGTGCAAAGATGGTGGTATCAGTGGTCACTTCAACATTCTCACACACATAGACGAGATTCTGGCTGTTCACACAACACAGACGTCCACCAGCATCGTCGTATTGTAAGGGCAGCAGTGCAGATCGTTCAGCTGCCACACAGCTCTACTGGTGCCTTCTGAGAAACACTTTGAAGATGGAATGGCGCACCGTGGTCTTGAATGATGAAAGCAGGTTCTGCCTGTACGCAAGTGATGAACTTTTGTGCATACGACGTAAACCTGGTGAGCGCTGTCTCTTAGAGTGCATTCTTCCAAGACACTCTGGCCCCACCCCAGGCGTTGTGGTCTGGGGTGCGATGAGCTACAATTCTCGTTAACCTTTGGTGTTTTAGGAGGGGATGCAAACCAGTGTTCGATACGTGCACAATGTTGTCAGACTGACTATTTTGCCATTCTCGCAACAGGAAGGTGATAATGGGATAATGCTCGCCCACAAACTGACAGTGAAGCTCATCAGGCTGTGCAAGACGTGCAGCAACTTGTGCGCCAACACGATCTCCGGACTTGTCTCCAGTCGAACACACGTGGGATATGATGGGACGAGAAGTGACTCGTGTGACATGTCAACCAAAAACTTCTAAAGAACTACGTGAAGAGGTCGGGCAGGCACGGGATAGCGTGTCCCAGGACAGTATTCGCCATCAGTACGATCGACTATATGGCAGAGTCAGCGCCTGCATTGTCACCCGCGGTGGCTACACCACATACTAATGTGGGTGTTTCAGCATGGGTCGATACCTGGAACCTCACAACCGCTCGTGCTATTGATATGTAAATGTAATCATTTCATACACTACGTATGCACTATTTTAACAATACATATTGAGTAAATTGGAAACCTCTAAAACGTTGTACTAATATTTTTCGCGGCAGTGTATATTTTCTCGGAGCCCCTACTCGGGGATGCGTTCATTGTGATTCTGCATACGGAACCGGGACTCATCTGGAAAAATGACGTTTTGCCACTACTGTATCCACTAATTCTACAATCCCTTGTTCATTATTGTCGTTGGACGCACCGCTCTCGGCAGCCTTTCGCTGCTGGGGCGTGAACAGAAGCCACAAAAATGGCAGCCGGATTGGTTTTCCAGACGTAGTCTCCCTGTCCGCGTAGATACCTGCCTTGCTGCTAACATGACTTTTTTCAGGGCCAACATACTTGAGGCGGCTACACAATCCTGCATGGTAGAGCGAGCAATATGTCTGTCGGCTCGGGCGCTAGTAGCGTGGGGCGGTTGAGATTCTGTGTGGTGCTAAGTATGGTCCTCGAGAAACCAACCGTTCCATATTTGCTCAGCGTCGTGGGATCCTGGTCAAGTAGAGCAAAAATATCGCAGGACGATAAACTGCAATCTTGATAGACAGTGATCCCGCCGTTGCCGAATTCCAACACGTGCTTGTCGTCGTTTTCCTTCCTATACGAGGAATAACACAATCTTTTCACAAACGCCAACATGCAAAGTTGAGTTCTGAATGAGAAATCTATTGCATAATCTTTCCGTTTGTACAGAATGTAGGTGGCATTATTCCTAACTACTTTGCATTTGAGAAGCTAATCGTGCGCATCTCCAAATACGTAGTACACTTCATGTCATTATGATATTTGTTACGTGCTGTCTCCATGGTGTTGCAATTTGAATTTTATTCTATGCATTTGAGATAGAAATGTCGATTATGTCGTACCATATCTGCGTGATGACTGGGTGTTGTGTGATGTCCTTAGGTTAGTTAGGTTTAAGTAGTTCTAAGTTCTAGGGGACTGATGACCATAGCTGTTAAGTCCCATAGTGCTCAGAGCCATTTGAACCATTTGTACCATATCTGCTCCTTTGTATCGAAACTACCTCAACAAGGAAACTTCTACTTTTGGGTTTTGGTTAGTCAGCTGCAGTCACCACGGTAACTATCAACTGTGCACCGTTGTAGGTGTTAATGTCTTGGTCGTGTGAGAGGCAAAAACTGACAATCACAAGATAAAACAATCATACTACAGTTTTTTAAAGTCATTTGAAGAAACCACGAAAAATATATATCAAGCCCGACAACAATTTGAGCCCCAACACACGCATAGCATATTATTGTTCTACCACTACACGCACTTGATCAGTTTTGAATAAGTGAGTTTTTTTCAGAGAATTACAGTGCAACATGACGAAGTCTGATTTACGGAATGTGTGCCGGGGAACATTGGGTTAAGACTCGAGTAACTTGTACGACGTATATCTGCGTAAACTTTACAATCGAGAACAATGCATTACTAGGAATTACGCTTTTTAAGAGACACTCCTGGGCATTAGAAAGCCAAATTTTTGTTGAGAATTTGTGACGAGTAAAAAATATGTTCTCGGCAGCGATCTGGTTCCGGCCAAATGCCTCAGGTGGGCCAAGCTCTTAGAATTGAACCCTTCATGTGCTTCACATCGGCGGCTCATTTAGAGCAGCATTGGACGTAGAACCAATTCTGGCTTTAAACCGTAACCGCTCATGTAACTTGCAAAAAAATGTTCGACGTAGATCAGTTTCCTTCATACAGTATCAAATTCCATCAATGACGTTGATTAGCTTAGAGAAATTACGGTACGCAGTTCGCTAGCAACGAATACGTAAATGTGCGTGATATTTATGTAATTTCTCTGGAAAATGAGCGTAAGAAATCACACTTCAGAACACGAACCATCGTTTGTTGTGGAAAGATCTGACCGCACATAAATCGAATGGTTATAGACGATAGTACCTCGTCTACGTTTATTAGCAAAATTTCGATTGCATGGAGCATCAAGCGATGTTTGTGACTGGACTGAGGATTTTTTTGGTAGGACAGATGTAGAAGTAACTTCGGATGTGCCCTAGGGATGTTTATTGGGACCCTTGCTGTTCATGTTCTGTATTAATGGTCTAGCGGAGAATGTTAAGAGTAACCTCAGACTTTTCGCAGATGATGCAGTTATCTATAATGGAGTACTGTCTAAAACGAGCTGCATAAATATTCAGTCAGGTCTCGGTAAGATTTCAAATTGTTCCAGAGATCGGCCACTTGCTTTAAATATTCAGAAAGGTAAAATTGTGTACTTCACAAAACGCCAAACCGCAGTATAGTGTGACTGTAATATCAATGAATCACTGTTAGAATCGGCCAATTCATACAAATACTTATGTGTAACACTTCATAGGGATATGGAATTTAATTATCACATCAATTTAGTCGAGGGTAAAGCAGCTGGCCGCCTTCGGTTTATAAGTAGA
Source organism: Schistocerca serialis cubense (assembly GCF_023864345.2). Lineage (NCBI taxonomy): Eukaryota > Metazoa > Arthropoda > Insecta > Orthoptera > Acrididae > Schistocerca > Schistocerca serialis. Next base: position 989,639,584 of record NC_064640.1, on the reverse strand, counting down.
ATACTTGGGAAATGCAATCAGTCTACAAAGGGGATTATTTACAAATCACTTGCGCAACCCGTCGTACAACATCGTACAACATTGCTCAAATGTTTGGGATCCGTACCAAATATAAGGAGCCGTCAAATGAAAACGAGACAGACAGAGAAACGTAAGGAAACTGTCCATTATTTCAAAAGTAATCGCCGTAACTGTCAATACATTTATACGACTCTGAGACAAGACGGTCAATGCTATCGTGGGAAAATGTTTGCGAATGCCTACGGCCACCATGTTGCCACGGTTTTTTCGAGTACGCTGCAGAAATTTCGCTGAGAAGTGCCTACACATGGTCCATCTCTCCCCATGCGATTCCCGTATTGTTGGAGCCCTGAAGAAAGTCATTCGTGGCCGTTGATTTCGAATGAAGAGGTGCACGCCTGGGTACAATTATGGCTCAGTAGGCAACTGCTTGCCTCACAGTGGAATAAATGTACACTCATGTTAAGAACAAAATAAAAAAACACCTTGAACTACTAGAGACAGGGCGTTCATATCCACAGGACATGTACACTAGATTGTTCTACAGAACTGATAAGCATTTCAGTCACATCGGTTCAGCATGTGTCCTGTTGCCTGGTAGGCACATGGTCCGCCATGAGCCCAGATAACTTGTTCCATGAGTGATGGCATCTATGCCTACAATGTGTGAATGACGTTCTGTGATACAGCCATCCATGTTGCATCCACGTGGTTCTTAAATTCATCCGTACTCGTTGACATTGTGTCACAGCGCTGCACCCGTCATTTCACCATACCCCACACATTTTCGATTGGAGACAAGTCTGGTGATCTGGCGGGCCAGGGCAAAAGGATGACATCCTGTGACACCAAGAAGGCGCGTGTTCTTGCAGCAACATGTGGTCGTGCATTGTCTTTCTGAAAAATGGCGTCTGGGGTGTTGTCCAGAGAGGGTATGGTTGTGGGTCGCACAATGTCATTCACGTAAGTCACAGTGCCCTGACACCCACCGGCTGTGATTTGTGTTTGTATCAAATAGCAAGTCACACCATAAGGCCGTGAGTTTGCGTTGTATGTCTTGCGCGAATGCAGTCACTGTGACGCCGCTCCCTCTGTCTGCGGCGAACCAAAATTGGGCCATCACAAACAGAATCTGGATTTGCCCGAAAATACTGTCTGATGCCATTCCTGTCCCCACAGACATCTTTCCATACAACACCGCCTTTCTAGCAGGTTTCTGCACATTCGTTAAAGGTAGACCGAGAAGTGGACGACGCTTACGTAACCCATTCTGTGATAAACGGCGACTGACAGTCACTCCTGATGTGTACGATGTGTTACTGTTCCGCTGTTGCGCTAGAGCCGAGGAGGACGCAGATCTGTCCTGCAAAGCCATTCGGTTAAGGTGTCGATCTTCTCGAGAGATGGTATGGGTGGTGCGACCTGACCCATCTCGTCGTGTTCTAAGGCCTTCGGTGAACCATTCTGCACAAACCCATTACACAGTCGAAACACTTCGTCCTACTCGAGCAGCAATTTCCCGGATGGTTGCATCACATTCACTCGTGCCAATAATACGCCCTCTTTCAAACTCACTCATTTGACAGTACAGATCGCGCATACGTTTGCGAGACATCCTGCACGTCTGCTCAAGTCACACTCATCCACTACCATCGGTTTATAGTACAACGTGAGCCGCAGGCACATTAAACAGCAGGGGGTGTTGCGCCACGATATCGATGTTGACCTCGAATCCGCCGGCCGACATGGTTCAAATACTAATCATTTTTGCAGAACATGCTAATGTACATTAATTGAAACTTCCGGGCTAAGAGGCCCTGGTAGAATAGTAGAAATTCTTCCTCCTGATGTTTCGTTGCCAACTGAGGGCAGAATCTTCCGAGTTGAGCCAACGACTGCCTGCTACGTCCTGGTGGTCCCGCTCATACAGAGAGCATAGAGGGCGCCCTATATAAACGGGACCTCCACGGCTCATCTCGGAAGATGTTGCCCGCACTCGGCAACGAAATGTAGGGACAAAGAGTTTCTACTGTTCGATCACGGCCTCTTAGCCCGAAAGGTTTAATTAATGAAGATGCCGCCCGTGAAAGCCTACACGTTATGAATACTAATGTAAATGTCCTGTGAATATTGACGTCCTATCTCTAGTAGCTCAAAGTGTTCTATTTCTTCAAAACATGACTGTATTAGCAATTATGGCCATTAAGTTTGTAATAATAAACAGTTTAGTTGCTTTTTTTACCATGTGTGTCTTTTTAATTTAGCAGTGGATATTGTACGTATACAGAGAAGTGCAGAAATCCATGGGAGAGTGTCACAGAGGTACTGAAGAAAATGAACTAGCGGACTCTTGAGGGTAGGCGTACACTGCCCCGAGAAATCGTACTTACAAAGTGTCAAGAACTTGCTTTCAATTATGACTCTCGGAATATACTACAACACCCTACGTATCATTGCCGTAGGGGTGTCAGGACAAAATTAGATTTATTACAGCATGTACGGAGGAATTTAAAAAATCATTCTTCCCGCGCTCCGTACTTGAATGCAATGGGAAGAAACCTTAATAACTGGTACAATGGAGCATACCCTCTACTGTCCACTTCACAGTGGTTTGCAGTGTATAAATGTACCTGTAGATGTAGAGAGACTTCGCGAATGAAGACGGACCGTTGTTTCCCCACGTTCATGCATTTTGAATTATTTCAAACGAAAGCTCTTTCCGCGGCTGACATTATTAAATTCTACAAATGTGCCGATACTTGATACGACAGTCTATTCACTGTCTGAAAAGATGAAAGTCATAAAGCATTATTTCCCTGTTGCCCTTGTCCTACTGTTGCGTCTTGTAGTTTTCACCCTCGTGGATTATTCCATTATTTTCGGGTGCCATTAAATTGTTGTGGGATATTTCCCAATAGCGAAACCGTTAACGGCTCAAGAAGACGCACAACCAGGTGCATCATTCCAGCTGGTTATTTTGTTTGCGAGAACTGTTCTCAACGTGATGACCAAGCGGATGCGCCGTTTGTATTTTTATTGCTGTAACTTCAGGGAATCCGCCTCTAGTTGATAGCCTTGCATCCGTTACCTCGCAATACTTAAAGCGCAACGCCGACATAACTAGAATTCTGATACACAGAGCATCGCAAGGTGAAAGGTTGCTTTATCCGTGTTGCACGCTGGCTCTTTAATGACATTGTCTAAAGACAGGAAAGTAGACAAGTATATTGCATATTCTTCTGCAGAACAATTAAAACTGTGACCTTCGTCGGTTCTTACGCTTCTTTACTGCATCTTACGCCACAGAGAGCGGGTTGCCGCAGTGAATAGTAATTCATTCACCCCTTCCTCTTAGCCAACTGCCCTACTACGACTGCCTTTGTAGGTCACAACCGCAACTATGAACCCATACGCGGGAACCGCGGTGTGTATCATCTGGTCGTGAACTGCGTAACCTATCTTATGTGTGCTGATGTTACGAGCACGCGCGCCTCCACTTCAGCTGGCATTAATGAAATTACGCCCTTGCAGTCGAGCCTGTGTCCCTACAATTTTCAGAAGGTATTCGACACCTATGGAATCCGTCGAATGATAATCAAAGCACGATACTCACCTCCGTAGCCGAGCCCGCTAACACGCACCTGTTCGGTGGCGCTCGATTCACAGGTAGGTGGTTTAAATGCTAATCATGTAAGATTTTTCGCAGCCAGTATTTTGAGAGCAACGGGGATGAGAGGTTTCACCAGACTTCGCCTTAATGCTATTAATTGGACTGCAAAACCCTGCCCAGTATCTCATGAAGTGAGATGAGCGACACTATTGAAAGAGATCCGTCTGTCTCGGATCGGGAGATTAACCCAGGCGATCCCTCTTGGTGCTATTTAAGAAGAATGGGATACGTCCTGGCACCAGGTTTAACACTCTTCCTTCTCTCGCCATCACACAACACCAATATGACACCACATTATACATACATCTGTTGAAGTCACCACATATACTTAAGACACAACTCTCGTATATCTTTTACGCAACAGGCATTGTGTGCGAAGGAAGAAAACACCTCTCGATGACGCGGCTAAACAGCCCCTACGGGTATCCCAGTCCACACTACCAAATGATCTCTTTTTCCAAGTTATGACCATACAGACTATCTTTTCCCGAAGCCACATTACGCCATGCGCTGGATCATGCTTCGTATACCACTTACATTCCCCCTCCCCCGTTCTCCTGTTCCAAGCGCGAGCGGTGGTCGCGAAGAACGAGTGTCGGTTAGCTTCTGTATGAGCTGCAATTACTGTGATCTTACCGTCAAAGTCATTTCAGAAAATACACTGATCAGCCAGTACATTATGACCACCTACGTAATAGTCGGTTTGTCCATCTTTGGCACGCATGACAGGGGCGACGCGTCGTGGTATGGAAGCAATGAGGCCTTGGTAGGTTTCTGGAGGGAGTTGGCACCACATCTGCAAACAAGTCACCTAATTTCCCGTAAATTCCGGAGAGGAGGGTGATTAGCTCTGACGCCACGCTCAGTCACATCCCAGATGTGTTCGATCGAGTTCAGATCTGGCGAGTTGGGGGGCCAGCATATTAATAGAAATTTGCCATTGTGTTCGTAGAACCACACCACCACAATCCTGGCCTTGTGACACGGTGCATTATCTTGTTCGAAAATGCCACTGCCGTCGGGAAACGTGATCTCCATGAAGGGGTGTACGTAGGCTGCAACCAGTACGATACTCCTTGGCCGTCACGGTGCCTTGCACAGGCTCCACTGGACCCATGGATGTTCACCAGAGTATTATGGAGCCGCCGCCAACCTAACCCCGTCCCGTAGTACAGATTTCAAGGAGCTGTTCCCCTGGAAGACGATGGATTCACGCCCCCTATCGGCATGGCGAAGAAGGTATCGGAATTCATCAGACCATGCAACGCTCTGCCTCCACGCCACGTTCAGTGCCGAATATCACATGCCCATTTCAGTCGTAGTTCCGATGTCGTGGTGTTAATATAACACATGCATGGAGGCTGCGGAGGCCCATCGTTATGAGTTTTCGGTGCACTGAGTTTTCAGACATACTTGTACTCTGACCAGCATTAAAGTCTGATGTTAGTTCAGCCACAGTTCTCTGCCTGTCCTGTTTCAGCAGTCTGCCCAGCCTACTACGTCCGACATTTGTAATGAGAGGTGGCCGCCCTACCCCACGACGTCTGGACGCTGTTTCTCCCTGGTTTCGCCACGTGCTGAAGACACTCATCACAGGACTTCTCGAACACCCGAGAAGTCGTGCACTTCCTGAAACGCCCATGCCGAGCCTCCGGGACATCACAATCTGCCCTCGGTCAGACTCAGATAGATCGCGCGCTTTCTCCATTCTAGACATGTCTGAATAGCAGTCATTCCTCGCCAGGTGACGCTGCTATCGCCTGGATGGGTCATGCCGATAGTAGGTAGGTTTTCATAATGTTCTGGCTGATCAGTGTATAAAGGAAGGAAGTAATTTGTTGCATGCCTATTCTTCGCAAATGTGTTCCGGAATTTTGGAATAATAATGGTCAACTGCGACGTTAAGTAGAACTTACGTCTTCTAGCACTCCCATTGGAGCTGAATTAACATACCCGTAACGCTTTTGCATTTACCAAACGAGCCCATGACGAAGCGTGTTGTTCTTCTTGTCACCTTCTTTATCTTCTCTGTTAATTGTATCTGGTAAGAGGTCAACACTAACGAACAATACTCAATGATCGATGAAATTAGGTTTATGAAAGCTGCCTCCTTTCTGGGCAAACAATACCAATCTTATAGCTAGTTTTATGGAGGTTGGAATTCACTTTCGCTGCTTCCATCACCTCTTCTCGAACTTGCCGTATCACTACCGCTTGCAGTGAGCTGCTGATCATTATCGTCAACCGGCCGGTGTGGCCGAGCGGTTCTAGGCGCTCCAGTCTGGAACCGTGCGACCACTACGGTCGCAGGTTCAAATCCTGCCTCGGGCATGGATGAGTGTGATGTCCTTAGGTTAGTTAGGTTTAAGTAGTTCTGAGTTCTAGGGGACTGATGACCTCAGATGTTAAGTCCCATAGTGCTCAGACCCACCTTAACCATTTGAACGATTATCGTCACTAGCACCACAGTTATGTGTTAGTGTCACAATGGTATCCTTTTATAGCCTGCACTCGAGAATAATTCATCTTCTACACTAATACCATCTTCACGAAGTAGAGTTTGTTGTAACTTCATTTGATTACCAATAGCCGGTCAATCTGAAGCTTCGCAACACAAATAAGTTCACAAAATGCAACTTCACATACATACTGCACCGTCTGAATTTATTTCTACTCACGTCCCATACCGTTTCCCCAGTATTATTAAATTTGATACGTATTTGTTTGATCTCAGAGTGTGCGTGGAAGGACAAAAAGAAGTGCAACTTATTAATGTTGCAAAGGCTGAAACGTAGCAGATATCGTATTATAATTTAGCGCCCTTAAAAGATAAACTAAATACGTTGGAAAAAAAGATCAAAAGACCGCAAATGTGCAAGACACAGGATAAACTCCATTTTGGCCAATCTGAGATTTCTCACATTCAGCAAACAAAAAGTACCGTGACTCTTTCACTTTATGGGTAATATTTGTCTATTTCAGGGACTTACAGTTGATTTGTTCCAATACAATTATCCTATCGCTCTAATAGAGATTATTACTCTTATTTGAATTTAAATTTTAACACTGTCTGTTTGCATTCTTTATACGTTAGTATCTGACATCGTGGTGCTAGGTACGATTGTTTACGTAATCACTTGGTTAGTGATTTGTGAGTCACATCTGGTGAAAATATAGATGTAACTTGAGTTATTATATGCGGTTATCATTTTATGTTAGTTTTTTGTTTATAAACTTATACCTTGCGTGACAGTTTGTTTTCATCTGAGAGGAATTTTACGTTTCCATCGGGTTAGTATTCAAGTCGCCCACAATCTATCAGATAGTCATTTAGACATTGTCGTGTATACATATTTTAGAACCCTGAAAACGCTCATTATAATGAGTCAGATGCGAATTTTACATACTTTTAACATAGGCTTTCTGTAGCTGTTCGCTATACAGGGTGAACCAGAAGTCCACCGACCAACATTCGGTATGGATCAAGCAATAAAGGAACCAAAAGAAAAATTTGGAGTAGTAATTAAAATTCATTGAGAAGAAAAAAAACTTTGAGGTTTGCCGACGACATTGTAATTCTGTCAGAGACAGCAAAGGACCCGGAAGAGCAGCAGAGATGATAGAAGCTTTCGAAATGTGATGCTACAGAAGAATGCTAAAGATTAGATGGGTAGGTCGCGTAACTAATGAGGAGGTACTGAAAAGAAATGGGGAGAAGAGCAATTTGTGGCACAACTTGACTAGAAGAAGGGATCGGTTGGTAGGACGCGTTCCGAAGCATCAAGGAATCATCAATTTAGTATTGGTGGGAAGCGCGGAGGCTAAAAATCATAAAGGGAGACCAAGGCATGTATACACCAAACAGATTTAGAAGGATGTAGGTTGTAGTAGTTACTCGGAAATGAAGAAGCTTCCACAGTATAAAGTAACATGGAAATCTGGATCAAACCAGTCTCTGGACTGATCATCGCAACAACAACAACAGCATGAACCAAAATAAGAAGAAAATATCCAGTAAACAACGGTTCTTTAATACATAACTAAAGAGCTTTGAGCACTTATTCATCAACGAAATTGTGAAAAACTTCTTGTCTACTACAATCTCTTGCTGCCTTCCATATTTTGGGAGGCGGTACTAGGACAAAACAAGAAAAATTATCTAATAAACATGAGCTCTAAAATGCGTATCTTAAGAACCATGAGCACTTGTTCGGTGGAAGAGGTGTGTCTCACAGCTGCGAAGGTGGACAGGTGTTCATAGCTCTTAAGGTACGCATTTTAGAGTCCATGTGTACTAGAGATTTTTGTCTTGATATATTCCATTGTGTATTGTGAAACGTCCCCTTTGAAGAATTATACACGACTGTGCTTAAACTGACACACAATATTTTGTTAGCGCAACGCAATCTGACTTTCAAAATTCCCTACAAAAGAATGGCCCTGACTAACATTTAACTATACCTTTCACAAATCGCTTACCTCACAAAAATCTTCGCTGCTCAAGCTACTGCAATACAGCGAGCGCCACTACTGCCAGCTAAATAAAAGATTCAAACTATGGAAGGCACTAACTACTGATAGGGATAGTTAGCAAATGAAAGAGATTAATAGAGAACAAACAATGTATTTACCTTAATATCATCATATATCTAGCAGTTCACGACAAATTACAAAACTCCGCCATCTCTCTCCCCGCATCCACCACTGCTGGCGGCTCACCTCCAACTGCGCAACGCTACGCGCTGTTCACATCCAGCTGCCGCTGCCCAACACTACAATGGCGAGTATTACAACAATGCAAAGCAGCCACAGACTGCACACAGCACAGCCAGTGATTTTCATACAGAGGTGGCGTTACCAATAAAAAAACCTAAACAGCCTACTTACATAGCCCCCATGCTCCCCACAAAAAATTTTACAAATTGGATTGGGCAGTGGCCAATACAGATTTGAAAAAAATTTTTCATAATTACAATAACAAAGAAATCAAATGCACACACTTATTGATACAATGTTGGTCAAAAGCTAAAAATTTCTCACAGTCCATAAAGACAGTCCAGATTGTTCATCACAGTAAAAATGCAGAGTTTTTCTCAAAGTCTGAGCAGTAAAAGAAAATGCACACAGAAGTAGTGGATTTCCATGCAGTCTTGAAGAAGTAGTGTTGTCCTTCCAACGGAAAGACAGTGCTGACTCTTGACATGCATACAGGTAATGGGCCACAACAGAGCAAACCCACAGCAGAGTCAGTCGAAATTTTGAAGAGTATTTGTAGGTAGGTCATCACAGAGCAGACCCACTGTAGTCCTGGTAGAGATTACAGTATTGGTGGGCCACCAGAGGTGCAGACCCACTGCAGTCCTTGTAGAAATAATGGTATTGATGGATCATCAAAGACCCACTGTAGTCCTTGTAGAGATAGCCAGCAGCCATCTGTTGTGACTGTGCAGGTGCACAATCACCATTGAAGAGTCTTGCGGATAATATAGCAAGTCCATAAACCACCACTTGTGCACTCACAAAGTTTTCGGAACTGTCCTTGGAACCAACAATGCTGTTATCCAGTCCCTTGCTGAATTATTAACACACGTGCAAACACTAACAGTCCCTACTTCTCACATATTGTCCATATACTATGACCAACAGAAACGTGTGCAGTGAAATGTAACTTACAAGTTAATAATAAGATGAACTGGTGTCAATTACAATTTTATAACATGAGAATACAATTACAAAGGTACAAAATACATCATTAAAGAACATAACAATACAGATAACATTTGTAGTAATATGAGCTTTACAAAAGAATCGAAATAACATATACATCAGTGTTACAGGAATTATGACATAAGCACATACATAAAAGATCATAATAATTATTGAAACATCAACTTCACACATGAGCATTAACACAAAACAGAATAAATAATGTCTAAAGATCTTTACAAAGTAAATAACACATTATTAATGCCAATTGTATTTGAGGATAACAGTATTCCTCATCATAGTGAATGTAACTTAGTATTAGAAGAGAAAAAAGTTCTATGAAACAGTACACAGAGACAGGAAGAAAACAAATACACAAGGGTACACAAACATATAGTGGGATAACACAAAAGGGAAAGGACAGGGTTTGTTTTACTGCAGTATTTTGCATGGAGATCTCCCTTTGTTCATCATTATTCCCAAAAAGTCCTTTCTAAGCCTGCTTTCTGTATTCTGTTCATATTTCTTTCAAAATAATTATTTCTGATTGTACAATACTCATTTGGGCCCAAATCTTTTTCATATAACTTCGCAATGCATTCTTTACCTATTCTCCATAGTCAGTTTCTTATATAGTCTACCCCCTCTTAAGCTAACTTAAATCTACTGAGCTCAGATGCTAAACTAAGGGACGAGGCAATGCAGCAGCACATAAAACAATTAATATAAACAGCAATAAAAAAATGGAAAATCGCAAAGCAAGCTACAGTAAATCTAAATTACCAAGCAATTCAACATTACAACTAATATGAGGCAATGCACAGCAAACAAAAAAATAAATCTGGCTTAGCAGAGTAACACAAATTAAAGTTCAGTAGCACTATGCCTGGCAAACAGCAGCTTATATCTAAACATGACATAGCTCACGCAGAAAAAATAGTACACTAAAGACAACAATGCAGATAAGGGAAATGTATAATCACATCTTAATGTCTAAGTAATTAAAGTGGTGCACCACAAATTATTCTACAAAAGAAATTACCAAGTACTTTAAAAGAATATTATGTATGCAGTTACTGTTACTAGTCCCTTCTTATTGTTCTTTCCTTTCCAAGTGCTCCTTTTTTGAAGAATGTGGATCACAAAATTATTATTTAATAGATCTGTTGACAGAAAGTGTTCACATTAGCAAATGCATCTAAGTTTATTTTACAAAACTAATGCTGTAACACAGCTGAAAAACAGGTATCAAATGAAATAAGCAATTACGCAAACCAAAGCATAAAAATATCATTCAATAGTCATGTGACATTTCATAAGTTAGTCGAAATTCTCTCAACTCTCGTAGAAAGACGCTTGTCGTAATCAGGTGTGCAGATGTAAAAATATTTCTCGTCATTTCATTAGGCATTTCAGTAAATATCATAAATTACGAGCTCCACAGTATGCTTTCAACAAGGAAATGTCAATAGCGAGGACAATGGCCTCCCCTTTCTTTTATTCTACCTGTGCTTCTGATGAGGCACTCACTAATGACTTGTTCTCCCGGCGTCTGACACAGCTGCGTGCCCCACGACACATTACGTGCAGGTGGTCACTTAACTTTCTTACGGAAATATTTACGACAGCAGTTTCCGCTACTGTGACAGTCTCACATAAAAATATTTCACAGGTCACGAATTAGCATTGCAAATCTGTAGAAAGAAAATCCTATAAATATAAGTGTCCAAATAAAATATTCGTCAGCATTGTGATACAGTCACGCATTTACGCACATTTCATAACTCTTAAAGTACGATTCTTGGTTTCCAACATACTTCTTATTCCTCATATACGGTAGCATCATCTTATTGATCATAAACATATCTCAACAGCATAGTACACATCGTCGTCGTAATAATATCATAACATCTCAGTCAATTCTCAAAATCGTTGTAGCTTCCTCCAATAATTTCAAAACCTAAAAAAAATTCTCTGCTCATTTCAATAGTGTCATCTACCTCAAACGTACTTTAAAATCATGCTCCCTTACCAAATATATCATTCAAAGCTCACATAGTATCACAATGGGTCTGAAAAAATATGAACAGTTCACACAGTACAGACAAAATACAATTTCATAAGTGTGAAGTAATCCAACTCTGTAATTGCGTAAACATCTGTCACTGACGTAGTAAACAAGTTTATCTCTCAGTTAAATGATCAGGTGGCTGTGTAATTCTGTGTTAGAGAAATATGGTACCGATGTGTAAAGTTGTATAAGCAAATACCATATTAGCTAGGGCTCCTTGTGCTTGCCACACACATGGTACACAAAGTAAGCGTGTACCCCCCTGAGGATTAATGTAATTATACCCTCAGGTGTTACAGATTACAGCAATGGAATGAAATGTATCACGGAAAACTTTCTTTGTAATTCAAAAATCTTTAAAAATAAATGTTTTAAGTACAAAATTAATCACTCAAATACGTGTACTGTAGCGCTAAATGTGCGTCTTGTTGCAACATAATCTGTGTGGAAGTGTCGTAGTTATCGTCCTCCGAAAGCTAAGTTCTGCAGAAGTCAATGTACTTACCTCATAATACACAAAAGTGAAATGCTTTGCGTATAAATGTCTTAGTTATTACGCTTATTGCCGTGATGAGGAAAGTACTGTGCTGTAATGTATTGTTGTGCTACGGAAAAGGCAGTCTCATTGTAGCTATACCACAAAAGTTACTACTAAAACCTGTTTTACTTTCCAGAATAAAACAGAAAACAGTGCAGATATAAAACAGAAACACTGCAAAAGCAACATTGTAAATTGTCACTCATTAGTAGCGTCGTGATAAAATCGTGTTGCTGTCACATAAACTAACCACTGTGCCATCTGGTATCTCACTGAAAGTACTTTAAATCCAGAATATATTTTCAAGTAAACCAAAATGTTGCATTAAAATCTCATTAGCAGTACTGGTAAATGTTCTAAGTATGTGAGCCTTATAGTCGTTACGTAAACGTGCAACTAACACGCAAGAATGTACACACACAATAACACTGTGTCGTCTGTTCACAAGAACAATGCATTCGTAATTTCTGTTTAAATAAGTTCTCTTGGTTCTTGACTGGATATTTAACTTCAAACATTGTTGCATGTTAACAGATTCTAAGTCTGACAAGCATACTAGTAATGTAAAGTGAAAAGTTTTATGGCAATGACAAAGTTAAAAAGCAGATTATCTTTCAATAAACGGTTTTACATGTGAAATGTGGTGTAAACCTTTACTCTTCCTAGTATGCAGAGTTTCAACTTCAACGCAATTATCATGTGGTATACGTCGGTAAAGAATACTGGAATTTTTTCTCAAGGTTAGCGTCTATGTTATTTTTCGCTGAGCCAGCCGGCGCACTCGGCTGCCTGCGGTGCGAGTCATTGTCTGTCTCTTTGTTGGCGCGCGTCGTTATTGGGATTAGGAGACCTAACTTCTACAAATTCACCTTGCCGAGAGGGCCCAGCTCTGTTAGAATCCCGCCAGTTCTGATGAAATTCACGTCTGTTGTTTTGTCGGTACTTTACATAGTTTCTTGTTTGTCGGTCATGTGGTGGAGAATTTCTCCCTGAATCGTAACTCTGCGCCGAACTGTTGCGTCTGAAGTTATTCTGCCTCCCTTGATAATAATTGTTCTGGTTCCCATATTGTCTGTTTCTCTGATTGTCTCTGTGATCGTCATTACTACGGAAATGCGATCTTTCTCTGTAACTATTATTACTCTGCCAGTGGTTGTCATATGGGTGGTGTCTGTTTTGGTCACGATTTGCGTTGTAAGAATAGGCTTGTCGTGTCCAGTTATTGCTTCTGTCGTCACGGAATTGTGACGGGTGTGACCTGTAGTGATTGTTTTCCTGTTTTCGCATCCCGCGACTGTCTGTGTCAATTTCTAATTCCTGTAAGAGTCCTTGAAAAGCTTCAATGTCGTCTTTGCAACGTCCTGCTAAAATAATATGTCGTAAATGTTCAGGCAATTTCATTAAGCAAATGCGGATGAGTTCTGAAGGGCTGTATGGGTTTGAAAGATATTGATTCTTATGCAACATGTCTTCAAAATATTTGACAAGACTGGAAAATTCAGATTGTTCGAAATGTTTCATCATTATGATGCTATGTTTTACTCGGTCTTGTGTAGCTTGAGACCAATATGCTGAAAGGAAGGCATGGTAAAACTCTCCTTCACTGTGGCAATCGTGAATTACCGATCGCATTCTTACAGCTGGTTCATTCTCCAAGTAGCCACACATAAATTCTAATCTGTGTTCTAACGACCAGTTGGGAGGAAAACAATGCGAGAATTGATGGAGCCATGCTTGTGGATGAATGTCGTTGCCAGAATTCTTAAATGTTTTGAATTTACGTGTAGTCATGAACAGCTTATAGTCAAAATCATCATGTCGGCGAGTCGCATATCGGTCATTGTTAGGTCGTGTCGGCCGTTCCATCTCAAAATTCGGTGCACATTGCCAATTTCTTTCATAACTTCCGAAATGCCCTGTGTTATTATTTTGTGGCTGTTCCGTATTTCTGTGTCCCTCTTCCCATATTGGGGCGCGAGTATCCTCTGAAATACGTAATTCTTGTACTACTTGTGCCAACTGATCTTGCACTTCCCGGATTTCTCTTTTGTACTGTGTATTGATTTGAATTTGATTCTGTTTGAATTTTCTAATTTGTTCATACTCTTCTGTGTCAGTGAAGGCTACAGGTCTTGTGTCATTCAGATCATCATCTACCTTTGTAGATAAGTTAGCGACCTGATCCGAAAGTTCGGCTACTTTCTCCGATAGTGAACACATTTCCTCAGTGTGTTTTTCTGAACCAAGTTTCAGAGTGTCCATTTGTGTTGAAATCGAATCTACTGTGTCCTTTAAGTTTTCCTGAGTTTTTGCAAGTTGCGTAACCGAATCGGTAGATGCAACTGAGTCAATTTGAGCCCACAAGGTCTCATGATTTTCATGAACAATGGTTTGCAGTTCTTTTATGGCTGCTTCGTGATTCTGTAATGCATTTTCATGCAGCGAAAAAATAGGTTGAAAATGCTCACAAATTTGTGTTTTTACGTCATTACAGACTTTTTGACATTTCGATTCAATGTTATGTAACTCAGTAGTTAAATCTTCACGTGTTTGTTCAAGTGTGGTGTCTAACTTTTGAAGATTTTGTTCCATTGTGTCTAACTTTTTAAGCTTTTGTCGCATTTGTCTCTTATTTTGTTCCATTTGTTGCATTAATTGCAATAATAATGTATTAGTGTCTGGAATCTGTTTCTCTACGCTTTTCGGCAGTGCATTTGCACCGGCAACATTCACATTTTGACAAGCAGAAAATGTATCTTGACTTATTTGAGAAAACGGTGATGACCCAAAACCTGAATCTACAGTATTTGCGAAATTGTGTCCTGTCATTTCGGATTCCTGAGGCGAGCTGTTGCCGACCGATCGATCGATAATGCTTCCCTGTTCACTACCTGTTTCACTGTCTACACCATTGTTTGCAGCCCGCTCCATTTCCCTATGCACAATTACCAAATTACTACTTTGAACATCAGTTAATTCATTACTCGGTGGCGCTAACACACTGCTTTCATTTTCACTGTCATTTCTCAGTTTACTTTGGAGCCTAGTATTACGTTTTTCACACGCCATTATTGTCACAGTATTTCACACGACAACACAGAAAAAAACAATTTGAAGATCAAAAATAAGAGAACACATTAATATAGCACTGAAAATAATATCTAGTTAATTGCAGCTGCGAAATACTTGGTGCAAATCTACATGCATGCCACAACTGTTTTACTGTACAACAATGAAAGACTGCAACTACAAAGGAGATTTTCTCTACAATTATGCGCTAGCAATAGACAATAGCTACACTAATTACACAAACTACAAGAAAAAATCAGAAGATTCCAGTGAGGTATCCTCGGCTAAGGGTCGACATATGAAACGTCCCCTTTGAAGAATTATACACGACTGTGCTTAAACTGACACACAATATTTTGTTAGCGCAACGCAATCTGACTTTCAAAATTCCCTACAAAAGAATGGCCCTGACTAACATTTAACTATACCTTTCACAAATCACTTACCTCACAAAAATCTTCGCTGCTCAAGCTACTGCAATACAGCGAGCGCCACTACTGCCAGCTAAATAAAAGATTCAAACTATGGAAGGCACTAACTACTGATAGGGATAGTTAGCGAATGAAAGATATTAATAGAGAACAAACAATGTATTTACCTTAATATCATCATATATCTAGCAGTTCACGACAAATTACAAAACTCCGCCATCTCTCTCCCCGCATCCACCACTGCTGGCGGCTCACCTCCAACTGCGCAACGCTACGCGCTGTTCACATCCAGCTGCCGCTGCCCAACACTACAATGGCGAGTATTACAACAATGCAAAGCAGCCACAGACTGCACACAGCACAGCCAGTGATTTTCATACAGAGGTGGCGTTACCAATAAAAAAACCTAAACAGCCTACTTACAATTGTGTGTATTGTGTATTGAACCGGGGACCTAGATACGACGGAGAGGCTTCGTCCCGCCGTAGCCCTCAGTGGTTCACAACCCCACAACAGGCCACCCACCTCACCGCCGCCCCACACCGAACCCAGGGTTATTGTGCGGTTCGGCCCCCAGTGGACGACCGCTCCCTCCCACAGGGAACGGCTTATACCAGACGAGTGTAACCCCAAATGTTTGCGTAGTAGAGGAATTATGGTGTACGCGTACGTGGAGACAGTGTTTGTGCAGCAATCGTCGACATAGTGTAACTGAGGCGGCATAAGGGGAACCAGCCCGCATTCGCCGAAGAAGATGGAAAACCGCCGTAAAAACCATCCACTGGCTGGCCGGCACACCGCACCTCGACAGTAATCTGCCGGGCGGATTCGTGCCGGGGACCGGCAGCACGCCTTCCCGCACGGGAATCAGGGCGTATGACCGCGCCGCTAGCCGCCCGGGCCTCATTTAGTCCTTACCACCACCTCTGAATGTTTATCGGTGGAATTCCGGTTCACACTGTATGCTGACTTATTCATATGATTGAACAGTGTATCTCTGTTATTACGTTTCTCCTCTATTCTTTATACCGCCTCCAATGCCAAGGTCGCTAACGCGCGCCTTTGCTCGACTCGTAGGTAAGCGGGTTCGAATCCTGGTGGTGGAAAATTTGCACTGCCTTTATTTGGTCGGAAAGGTGAGGAGAGTTGGTGGCACAAAGTTTCTGATCACAAGTCCTGGACTATATTCCAAGCTTCTGCGCAGTGTTTCACGAATTGAGAGCATGTGACACACTTGATATTTATCCGTCCGTCGGGGGTGGCCGTTAAGCTAGGCGGCGTCCTCGGAGCTATGCGAGAGGAGCAGGCTATGTGCCGGCACCTGGTTCCACCCTCTCCCTTCGCTTCATCCACAAACCCAACACTGCACTGTTCGAGCACTCGTCACAATCATCCACACAACACACATACACAACTTGACACTTGATAACAGGTCGACGGAAGTCAACGGCGAACCACCTACACTAGGTCCTTGCCTAGAACAGCGATACAGGATTCCTACATCTGTTTCCCTTCGCTCATTGCCTGAGTACTCGACTACTTTGACTTTTGTATTCTTCAGCAACGATGCGCTGCGCACCGCGAAAAAGAAACACAAACGAAAATGACGCAATACTTGACTAACTGTAACGTTACTAATGCCTAAAGTGGTTGCTCAGTGTATAGTACGCTGTGAGATGCGATATTACTTAATCAGCGGTCCTGCAACGAATTAATTCCATACGGTGTCGTTGTTGTTGCAATAGCAGCCAATTATACTGACTGAAATGAAAAGTGTTACACTATGAACACTTTTACCGAAAGCTGCCAAACTGATACTCCAATATTTCCACACTTGAGAGATATATTGATTAAAATTTTATCATTATGCAAGCCTATCTTCAGCATATTTTATGTACATAAAATCAGTCATACCTGCAGGTGAAGAATGCTGTGAGTACATTATATACCGACGTAAAAAAAGTCGTAACACCAAGGTGGAGTTGTGCGACATAAACGAAAGTTGGTAGGCGTGATTTTACATATGAAAGATGATGTCTATTTAGATTTCGCTCCAGTGGCATAAGAGTGCCGCTAGTAGCGCCTCTATGAGGATGCTAATCAGGTTTGCTCTAAATCTTCGCCGTAACAGTCCTGAACGTAAGTTACCTTTGCCCTTGGAAGTGGTGAGTTGATGTTAGTGAAGAACGCCTTTAAGGCGACAAAGACGCCAGTACCAGCATCTCAATGAGTTTTAACAAGGTCGTGTAATAGGGCTACGAGAAGCTAGATGTTCCTTCTGCGTTACTGCAGAAAGACCTGGGAGGAATATAGCCACTGTATATGACTGCTGTGAGCGGTAGTCACGAAACTGTACGGTCGCAAGAAGACAGGCTTGCGGACGGTAACGTGGAAGACCATCGTATTAGGCGTATGGCTCTGGCGCAACGAACTGCATCTACAACAGTAATGTGAGTGGCAGTTGGCAGCACAGTGACACAACGAACTGTTACAAATCGATTACTTCAAGGACAGCTCCGTGCCAGACGCCCTCTAGCGTAGCTTTCCACCAGCTGCAAACCATTGTCATTTGCGACTTCAGTGGTGTGAAGCGAGAGCTCATTGGAGGTCAGGGTGGAGGTCTGTTGCGTTTTTTAATGAAAGCTGGTTCTGCCTTGGTGCCTGTGACGGCCGTGTGTTGGTTAGGAGGAGGTCAGTTGCGGACCTGCAATCAACCTGCCTGCATTCTAGACACACTGGAATTACACTTGGAGTTACGATACATACGATTCGTATTGCAGCAGGAGCACTCTCGTGGCTGTCCCACGCGTCCTGACTCCAAAATTGTATGTCAATCTGACGAGTCGACCTGTTGTGTTGCCGTTCATGAACAGCATTCCAGGGGGTGTTTTCCAACAGGATAACGCTCTCCCACATAGTACTGTTGTATCCCAACATGCTCTACAGAGTGTCGACGTGTTGCCTTGGCCTGCTCGATCACCAGATCTGTTTCCAATCGAGGACATACGGGACATAATCGGACGACAAAACCAGCGTCATCCACAACCAGCATTAACCGCACCTGTATTGACCGATAAAATGCAACGGACGTGGAATTCCACCCCACAAACTGACATCCGGCATCTGTGCATGGACGTTTGCTTGCTTGCGTACAACATTCTGGCAGTTACACGGGTTATTAATGTACCAGCATTTCACATTTGCAATTGCTCATCTCGCGCTTACTTTAACCTCTGACCTTGCAATGTTAATCACTTAAATATGTTACCTAGACAGATGTATTCCAGAATTTCATTACTCTACATTAATTAGTTTTTGATGTTGCGATTTTTTCCGTCAGTGTAGTTATTGGATGTATCTAACGCTACTGTAACTTTTCAGGTTGAGGTCTGCACACATCGTGCCCAGAGGACGTGCAAGTCTAGTTTGTTGACATTTGTCATTGGCATGAAAGACATTGGGAGCATCAGATCGCACAGACAGATAGCTGCAGTGAACGACTGGTGAGGAGATGGATCTACAGGCGCCGGTTGGTCCAGAAGGACGCCACCACTAGAAAATCGTACATATTTTCGCCTGGATCTGACGAATAACGAATGGCCATCAGTGTAAGTGAGGGCAGACGTTACAGACAGAGCATCATCACGAACCGACGGGAAGAGATAAGTTTCTTTCGTGTCTACTGTGTAAGCCAAAGGCACCCATGGAAATGTATCGCCATTTCACAGTAGTACTGTTCTACATGTTCAGCGCCTTCTGGTTTACTTGAAGTAGGGTCTGATACCGGCGCTTAGATGTTACAGACAGCATAAGGAAACACTTCATCTCGGGGCACAGGCAAATGCACTGAAGATAAATTAGGATAATTTGTTTTATATGTAGTTTTGCTTGAAAGCCCTGCAGTATTTCTGATGCAGAATTAACAATGTGAAAAATGGGCTTTAGGCTCGCACCACACCACTGGAACAGTGAACGGCATTGGCGCGGCGTTTTCCTTTCAACCATTCGGTAAAAGTGGCAGTACAGGCTATGCAGGCAATATGAAGTGCAAATTTTTTTTCCTGATCACAAACAGGTCAATCAAAATACAGTTTATATGCCTTCTTAACTAAATCGGCGACTGGCTTTGTTTTAGAGTTTGAGGTGACTTTCCCACACACATAGGGAAAGTTGTCGGTGAGATTTAGACAATAAAGATATTTACGAGTTACCATTTTTACTAAGTATATTTTTCAGACCCCACAACATCCCATTACCTCACACAAGAAACACTCACTGAGGCTACAAAAACTCGCAGCACACTGTTGCGCCAAGATAAGAGTGATGAGAACTGCGCTGAGCGTTTATGTCTAGTTCTGCTCGAATGCCCTGAGCATAATTATGAGAAAGCAGTGTCAGTCTGAGAAATGGCCATTAGGCTCATACCACACTACTGAAGTATCTTTCGCACTATGGATTATGTTGACATCAGGTGAGTAAAGTTTATAATCTTTATCACACCTGCCAATTAATGATGATTTGAAGATCTTCTAGCACCCCTAATAAAAAAAATTCTAAACAGACAGCTAAGGTAAAGAACAGTAAAGAGAGAAATATGGAAAATAAACAATAAAAAACTTTAAAAACTTAAAATCTTACGTGGTAGAACATTTTGAAAGGTAGATTCGGATCCTACACTCACCAAAACACACACTAATTGACATATCGCATCCCAGTTGCAAAATGGCTTTTGAGTGGTATAATTATCGGACTCGTGCTTTCTGGTGTAACACAGTTTCCGTCACTGTATAGTGGAGACGTCAGGCTTCACTAACTGAAAGAACCAATCCAACGAAACAACCGTCAATATAAAGTCACCGCAGCAGCATATTTACTAATAACGCATTGCTCGTGTTGCCTGCCGGACAGTGATGCAAGGCCAACCGCTAGCCGCTCAAAGCAAAAACGTGGCTCGCGTGTTTGCGATACGAGACCAGCGCGGCTGCCAGGTCGAAGGAGCAGAAGACGCATGCGATAAGCAGCGAAGGTGAGGGCAGAGGCCGCCCGCCCGCGGCAAGGATGCGGCCACGTTTCGACAGCGAGCGGGGCGGGCGATGTGTGAATCTCCAGGGCGGAGAAAGCTATCGTGACCGCGGCCGGCGCGTTAGCCAGCGCTCGGCAATCATTTACTGCCGCCGTGTGTGCACGACAGCCCGCTTGCGCAATGTTCACTCTAGTGTCGAGTCCTGCACCGAGCATATCGCGCGTGCTACACATCCTCATAAAACCTGTACTCCCTCTGTCGGTAGCCGAGGTCTCTCTCGCAGTCGCCCCCGACCAGTCGACTGCCAGTTCTAATACTGCAGGCAGTAAAAATTTTCGTACTGGCGTGTTTTAAAACTTCCATCCCGGTTGGCAATTCCGTTTTGGCTCAACGATTTTTGATGACTGAACTACCCGCCTTCTCCAGCTCCCATGTGCTATGATTTCACATGAGCTCGCTGTCCGTACTCTAGTCAGACTGTGAAACATCGTGATGTAGCGCCAATATCTGCAGCTGAGTTCTACAACATGCTTACCCTTTCTAGCTCATTTTTTTTTCATCTGTGTCATTATTTCCATCCATGATTTCGTGCCCTGACAACTGAGATGAAATTTTGACAAATTTTATGCCGGATCGAAAACCTTCGATTGTTTTGCTGAGCTCTCACACCTTTGTATTAACCGTTGAACAGAAAATTCTATAAACAAAATGATGATGCTCGAGAGTAACGGTAACATTCTAAAAGCTCAAAAAATGTTAAAATATTGTTAAATATATTCCAGACACTGAGTGCAGGCAAAGTTAAAAACACACTGAAGTAACAAAAGTCATGCAATAGCGATATGCACATATACAAATGGCTGCAGTATCGCGTACACAACATATAAAAGGGCGGTGCATTGGCGGAGCTGTCATTTGGCCTGAGGTAATTCGTGTGAAAAGGTTCCCTACGTGATTATGGCCGCCCGACGGCAATTAACAGAATCTGAATGCCAAATGGTGGTTTGGGACATTCCATTTCTAAAATCGTTAGGGAATTCAGTATTCGTTGTCAAGAGTGCGCTGGGGAAACCAAATTTCAGGCGTTAATTCTCTCACCACGGACAATGCAGTGGCAGATGGCTTTCATTCAATGACTGAGACCAGCAGCGTTTGTGCAGAGTTGTCAGTGCTAACAAACAAGCGAATCTGGGTGAAAGTAGTGCAGAAATCAATGTGGGACGTACGACGATCTTACCCGTTAGGGCAGTGAGGCGAAATTTGGTGTTACTGGGCTACGGCAGCAGACGACCGACGCGAGTGCTTTTGCTAACAGCACGATATCGCCTGCAGCGCCTCTCATGGGCTTGTGACGATATCGGTTGCACTGGACGATTGGAAAACCGTGGCCTGGTCAGATGAGTCCCGATTTCAGTTGGTAAGAGTTGACAGTAGAGGCCACGCATTCAAAATTTCAACAAGGCACTGTGCAAGCTGGTGGTGGCTCCATAAGGGTGTGGGCAGGGTTTACATGGTATGGACTGGATTCTCTGGTCCAAATGAATCGATCACTGACTGGGAATGGTTATATTCGGCTATTTGGAGACCATTTGCAGGCATTTATGGACTTTAAGTTCCAAACAACGATGGAATTTTTATGGATGACAATGCGCCAGTGAACGGACCAAAATTGTTCGAGATTTGTCTGGACAACTCGAGCGCGCCCAACATGCGCCCCATCGATCATTTATGGGACATAATCGTGTACAGACTCTTCCACCGGCAACAGTTTCGCAATTATTGACGGCTATAGAGGCAGCATGGCTCAATATTTCAACGACTTGTGAGTTCATGCTACATCGAGTTGCTGCACTACACCGGGCAGGAGGAGGTCCTACACGATGTTAGGAGGTATCCCACGAGTTTTGTCACCTCTAGACACTGACCTCAGGCACAAGTAGAAATACTTTCCGAACGCTCGTCTGAATATCACGGCACATTCGGTGGATTTCTGTTTCCTGAATTTCTGAATTTGGAATCATCAGACTGATCACTAGAATACGGAGTCATCATACGATCCCTTCATTTTATTCCGTTCAGTAAGACCATAACGTACTACTAATACTGCTGCTTGGCAAATAAAGTCATTACGTAATGGGATTTTATTTATGATGACAGACTGCATCCAGGTACAATTATCACTTGATTTAAAAAGCACCGTTATTAGTACATAGCAATACATGCGTCAAGAAGACATGAATGTCATCATCTTGTGGAATACACCAAAAAGATATTAATTCAGGTATTTATTTAAACATAAACTCTATTTCTGTTATTATATCTGCGAATTTCAATCTGAATTTCTGTTTATCTCTCGATAACTGTTCTTTTAAAACAACGAATGATACTTTATTACACCATTTGAAAAGGAGTGACCCAATTTGTTATTTCAGTAATATACACTGTCACCAAGAGCTACTCTTTTAATCAGCACTATGTTCTGCTCAATCACTTACTTGACTAATTGTTTTTACAAGTGTTTCCGTAAAGATTGGAGTTCGAAAATAACATTCTTTGTTATAGCGACCTCAGTAACATGTATTTAATGCAGATAAACTTATCCATATGAATTAGGATTGCTTTTGATAGTTCTGTTACCTAAGCTGAAGTCGCATTCAACGAATACGTATTATTTCACTCGTGTTTCACAGTGAACGTTTTACAAAAACATACGGTTCTCTGCTGAAGCGTGGTACAAAAAACAAAACTCTAGTGGGGTTACGAGCGCAGTTTACAAATCATATGTGCATTTAGTCCAAAATCATCCCATAGTTTAAAAAAAAGAAGTTATGTCGCGCGGCAAATTTTTCAAAATTTTCGAACACCACTTCGAGCCCTTCATAATGAAGATAAATGTCAGATGGCTCCACACCACCACCAAGTTACACACAACATGCATAGCAACAGGAAGCTTGTGGTTCTGATAACTAGCAGCTATTGACTGTAACAATTATCAGCTGAAATTAGGTAGTTGGTTTAATGATATGCGGATTCTATTGTTTGAGGAAAAGAATGTTTTGATTACAAATGATATTTCTGTATGGAATTCCAAACAGGAAAAATTTCCTGCCTGAAAAATTAACGTAATATAAAACAGATTACGTCATTTTCCCCTTCGAACTACACCCTTCGACTTTTACAAAAATCTAAATAAAATTTATCCTCACAAATGGAAGCAACTTTAAAGAATTGTGTGCAGTGTGGACAGGAGAAGCCACTCAGCAAATGTCATTTGCAAATGAGTAAAAAAGATAAACATCATAACATATGCAAAGAATGTGCAATAAGATCTTCTAGAAATAGATATATTAGCAACAAAAACTAACGTCATCCATGAAAACTGATGTAACAACAACCTAAAATGCAACATGTGCCAAGAAATTAAAGATATTGACTGTTTTCATGCAAATCCATCTGCAAAGTACAGGAATGCAAGATGTGTAACTTGTGAACTAGAACCTAGAAAAACTAAAGTGATGTGTGAATGTGAATTGAAGTAAATAAGCGCACTTTTGGAATGCATTTACTATCGGACGAACACCGAAATTTGATAGAAATTGTCAATTAGTATTCTTCATTTTAACTTGAAAAATCTTCACTGTTGATCTTCGACTTTTAAAAAACATAATAAAATTTTATCCTTATAAATAAGTTGTCAGCTCCATGTTGATCTTCGGCTTTTAAAGAACATAATAAAATTTTATCCTTATAAATAAGTAGACAACTTGGTGTTGATCTTCAGGTTCTAAGAACTTAATAAAATTTATCCTTGTAAATGAGTGCCTAACTTGAGCACTTTACTGTCGTCGATCTTCGCTCCTTATGTAGGAGAGAAGGTTGGAGAGGACGTAGTAAGATGAGAAAG
Organism: Schistocerca serialis cubense; assembly: GCF_023864345.2. Classification (NCBI taxonomy): domain Eukaryota; kingdom Metazoa; phylum Arthropoda; class Insecta; order Orthoptera; family Acrididae; genus Schistocerca; species Schistocerca serialis. Next base: position 989,615,151 of record NC_064640.1, on the reverse strand, counting down.
AATTAATTAATTTTATAATTGAACAAATCATTCAAAAAAGAACGATTAAAAGGAGGCTCTGGAGAAAACTATCTTTCTCTATAACTGAAAGTACTGATGATATTTTCAAAAGTGTCGCGAATAAACCATTGAAAGAAATATTTTCATTTTCTACCAATGTGTTTGAGAGACAAAGAGAAAGAACAACAGTTAACCAATGTCTAGTTAATAAAGTATTTGCAAAGAGATTGCAAACAACTAATTTCGAGAACAATCTAAACTTGCTTGACCCAAAATTCTTCTTGAATGCATGGAAGCCGAAAATCATGAAAACTGTGAAGGATCAACTAAAAACTCATAGGGGAGTGAAGGTTAATTTAATTCTCTTCTGCGATTACCAGATGCAAACAGATCGAAAACTTATGGAGTTTATATTTCAAACACCATACTTCATGATCACTACAGAGGGGAATCTCCCAAAAAAATTCAACGGTTCTAAGCAAGATATTCTAGCAAAAATGTCTAATTTTCAAGCATGTGGATCAGGATGGACATTAAATAGAATTATTGGTTTACAACTAGGAATTAACAGACATGTTACACAGAAAGGATCATCGTATCTTGACTTACCAGAAAAAAAAACCTGCATCAATGTGAAAAATAACTATCGAAAATGCCTCCTATGGTCAATAAAGTCTGCATTGTATCCAGCAAAGAAAGATCCGCAAATGGTAAGTAAATATCAAGGCATTGGTATTGAAATTGATGAAAAAATCGAAAATTTTGCATTTCCTAGAGAGGTTGATAACATTCTAAAAATCGAGAGCAAAACTAATGTATATAACAATGTCTATTCGTTTGATGAAAAATATCAAATACATCCTTTAATAATTACGAAATTCAAGAAAGGAAAACAAGTAAATTTACTTAATTTAAAAAAGATGTAAATTCACACTATTGTTGGATAAAAGATTTGTCTCAACTTGTTTCAGCTCAGATAACAAAGTATAAAGAATTAAAACTTATGTGTTACATGTGTCTTCTCCACTTCAATAGGAAAGAAAAATTAGATGATCACACACCAAATTGCTTAGTTGACAAACCATTAAAACTAAAATTATCAAAGAAGGGCTCATATGTAGGTTTTAAAAATTATCAACACACACAGAAAGTTCCATTCGTTATTTATGCAGATTTTGGAAGTATACTCCAAAAGATGGACAACTGTCGACCAACCCCAGAAGAACCATACACTATGAAATACCAAAAACACGAGCCACACGGTTTAGTACATCAAGTACATTAATGCATATTATAAAGATCCAATTGTTTGTAGAGGACTAAATGCTCATACAAAATTTATTGAGTTGATGAAAAAAGAAGTTGAAGAAATCGGAAGAATTTACTCTGAAATTAAATAAGTGAAACCGCTTACACATGAAGAACAATCAAGGCACAAAACAGCAAAAATTTGTGAACTTTGCAGATGTCACATTCAAAACACAAACACAAAAGTCCATCACCACAATCGTCTAACTGCAAAATACATTGCCCCTTGTGGAATAATTGTAATTTGAAACTAAAGCTTCCCAGCATTGTACCTATTTATTTGCATAATTTATCTGGATACGATTCTGCCGTCCACAGTGGCCGAGCGGTTCTGGGCGCTTCATTCTGGAACTACGTGACTGCTATGGTCGCAGGTTCGAATCCTGCCTTGGTCATGGATGTGTGTGATGTCCTTAGGTTATTTAAGCTTAAGTGGTTCTAAGTTCTAGGAGACTGATGACCTCAGATGTTAAGCCCCATAGTGCTCAGAGCCATATGAACCATTTGATACGATTCTCATTTGTTTATAAATGAGGTTGGTGATGATGGAAAACAGATTTAATCCCCAACAATGAAGAGAAGTATATCAGCTTCGGGAACAAGACAGAAAATTTGAAGATGAGGTTTACTGACACATTTAGGTTTATAGCTTTATCACTTAAACTTTCATCTAACCTGAAGAGAGATCCAATGAAGAAGTTAGAACATTTTTTCCAGAAGAGTTCTTCAATCTAGTGATGAGGAGGCGTGTATATCCATATGATTACTTGGATTCTTCGAAAAAATTTGAAGAAGAGCAGCTTACACCAAAAAAGAATTTTACAGTATACTGGACGAGTGTGACATAACTGATAAAGACTACAATCTTGCACAACTGGTGTGGAAAAAAATTAATATAAAAAATCTTGGTGAATATCATGATCTCTATCTTAAAACTGCTGTTTTGGTATCGACCAAAGTGTTTGAAAATTTTAGAAAAACTTGTATTAAAGCTTATAATTTAGATCCATCGTGGTATTTTACAGCACCTGGTTTACCTTGGGATTCAATGTTGAAAATAGCTAAACAACCACTAGAATTGTTACATGAATACAATATGATTCTTATGGTTGAGAAGAAAATAAGACGTGGTACATCAAAATGTTGTAAAATATGTCAATGCAAATAAAAAAGATATATAAGATTTCGATCATAAAAAGCTATCGAATTATTTAGCCTATTTAGATGCAAAAATTTTATATGGTTATGCTCTGAGCCAATAGTTACCATATGGTGGATTTGAATGGGATGGACCAAATAATTTTGATTGTACAAAAATAAGTGAAATATCAGATTCTGCTAAAATTGGGTGTATTTTTGAAGTAGATTTAGAACAGCCAAAAAATTTACTTGATCTACATATGGATTTACCATTAGCTCCTGAAAATAAAACTGTGCCAGGAACTAAGGAAAGCAAATTCTGAGCTACAGTGAATGATAAAAATAATTATGTAATTCATTATAGAAATCTCAAATAGTATTAAAATTTAAACAATCAGATTGGTTGAAGAAATATATAGATAAGAATACTGAAATGAGAACTAAAGCAGAAAATAAATTTGAAAAAGTTTCAAGAAGCTAATGAATAATTCAGTCTTTGGAAAGAAGTCGGGTGGACATAAAAATAGTTTCAGATGTAAAGAAACGTGAAAAACTCATTGCAAGACCCAAGGCCTAGCAATATTTCAAGGAAACGCTTTTGTCATGCACATTGATAAGACAAAAATTAGTTTCAATAAACCTATATATGTTGACATGAACATACTCGATCTATCTAAAGAACTACTGTACGATTTTCGGTATAGAGTTATGAAACCAAAATATGGAGGAAATATTTAGTTGTGTTATCAAGATATGGACAGTTATATCTACAATATAAAACTGAAGATATCTATGAAGACATGAAATAGATGATTGTTTACTTTGATAAAAGTGGCTATCCAAAGGATAATATACACTGAAAAGCCAAAGAAACTGGTACACAACTAATATCGTGTAGGAACCCAACGAGCATACAGACGTGACATGGACATGACTAATATATGAAGTAGTACTGGAGGGAATTGGAACCATGAATTCTGCAGAGCTGTCCATAAATTCGTATGAGTACGAGGGGGTGGAGATCTCTTCTGAACAGCACGTTGCAGGGCATCCCAGATATGCTCAATAATGTTCTTATCTGGGGAGTTTGGTGACCAGCGGAAGTGTTTAAACTCAGAAGAGTGTTCCTCGAGCCACTCTGTAGCAATTCGGGACGTGTGAGGTATCGCATTGTCCTGCTGGAATTGCCCAAGTCCGTTGGAATGCACAGCGGACATGAATGGATGCAGCTAATCAGATAGGACGCTTACATGCATGTCATCTGTCAAAGTCGTATCTAGACGTACCGGGGGTCCCATATCACTCCAATTGCACACGCCCCACACCATCACAGAGCCCCCACCAGCTTGAACAGTCCCCTGCTGACACGCAGGGTCCATGAATTCACGAGGTTATCTCCGTACCCGTACACGTCCGTATGCTCGATACAATTTGAAACGAGACTCCTCCGACCTGGCAACATGTTTCGAGTCATCGACAGTCCACTGTCGGTGTTGACTGCCCCAAGCAAAGCGTAGGGCTTTGTGTTGTACAGTCATTAAGGGCCTTTGGCTCCGAAAGTCCATATCGATAATGTTTCGTTGAAAGGTTCTCACACTGACAGTTGTCGATGGCCCAGCATTGAAGTCTCCAGCAGTTTGCAGAAGGGTTGCACTTCTGTCACGTTGAACGATTCTCTTCAGTCGTCGTGGGACCAGCAGTTGCAGGATGTTTTTCCGGCCGCATCGATGTCAGAGATTCGATGTTTTAGCAGATTCCTGATATTCACGGTACACTCGTGAAATGGTCATAAGAAAAAATCCGCACTTCATCGCTACCTCGCAGATGCTTGTTCCATCGCTCGTCGACGACTATAACCACATTAAAACTTACTTAAATCTTGATAACCTGTCACTGTAGCAGCAGTAACCGATCTAACACCTGCGACAGATGTTTGTTGCTTTACATTAATAAAATTACAAACGCCAAAGATTTGACACCTGAAATTTTATTATTTAAGAGGGATTCACTTATACCCATGGCAATTTTAAACAAATGAAAGAAAGTATTTCACTGATGTTTTGTCCTTTCTCCGTGCTATTCCAGACGTTAAATATTTAGTAGTTGAAATAAACCCCTAGTGTTCGTCCTCTTCACAAAAATTCAACTTTTTTTCTCAGCTGTAATTACAAGGAAAGTTAGTGATCGCAATTGTAGATTACTGAATTTGATTCATTATGGAATTCTAGTGAGGGAATTGTCACACTCTGTAAATTTTATAGTATTCCAAGCACCAAAGATTCGATGCCTGAATTTGTATCAAAACATTTAGGTATCGATAATCTGTGTTTTTAAAGTATTCGTATACAATACAAATTTCATTACCTTTCAGATAATATAAATAATTCGCATTCTGATCTGAAACATCCTGGGAGATTAAATCAGTGTGCCGGACCGAGACTCGAACTCGGGACCTTTGCCTCTCGCGGGCAAGTGCTCTACCAACTTTTTTTTTTCATTTTGTTCGGTATGTTTCGTTGCATTTGGTTGGGGCGGACGTCACAAGACATCCGTTCAAGTTGGTCGTTGATTCTTTTACTCAGTTTTTTTTATTACAGAGGGCGAGCAACCATCTGACCGAACACGCTAAGCTACTGTGCCGCCATGAGCTACCCAAGCACGAGTCACGCCCCGTCCTCACAACTTTACTTCTGCCGGTACCTCGTCTCCTACCTTCCAAACTTTACAGAAGCTCTCCTGTGAACTTGCAGAACTAGCACTCCTGAAAGAAAGGATATTGCGGAGACATGGCTTAGCCACAGCCTGGGGGATGTTTCCAGAATGAGATTTTCACTCTGCAGCGGAGTGTGCGCTGGTATGAAACTTCCTGGCAGATCAAAACTGTGTGACGGACTGTGACTCGAACTCGGGACCTTTCCCTTCCGCAGGGAAGTGCTCTACCAACTGAGCTACTCAAGCACGACACACGCCCCGTCCTCACAGCTTTACTTCTGCCAGTACCACGTGTCGTACCTTCCAAACTTTACAGAAGCTCTCCTCCGAACCTTGCAGAACTAGCACTCCTGAAATAAGGGATATTGCGGGGACATGGCTTAGCGTCAGCCTGGGGGATGTTTCCAGAATGAGATTTTCACTGTGTAGCGGAGTGTGCGCTGATATGAAACTTCCTGGCAGATTAAAATTGTGTGCCGGACCGAGATCGAACTCGGGACCCTTGTCTTTCGCGGGCAAGTGCTCTACCAACTGAACTACCCAAGCACGACTCACGCCCCGTCCTCACCGCTTTACTTCTGCCAGTACTCCATCTCCTACCTTCCAAACTTTACAGAAGCTATCCTGCTCGCATTCTGATTTGTTAACTGGGCTATGACTATAGATGTATCTTCATTTGGATAAGATATGGCTAGAAAAAATGAAAGTGGAAGTTTTTTCATACCTAGTGTAGCGATTTATATATCAAAAATATTATGAATGAATAAAATTATTTGGTAGCTATTTCAAGTACATCTAAAGCAGTTGTCGCAAGTTCAGAAATACATATGATGAATACATCTGAATTTATTCAGAAAAAGAATCATACATTAAATTTAGGAAATTGGTTTAGAGATATTTGTTTCCCTTTGTTTGAAGAGAAAAATGTATTAATTACAAATGATATTTTTAACTTTGTTCATTATGGTATTACAACTCTTCTGAGTAGAAGACATGAAATGAATAATCAAATTAATTCACATTTCATTAAATCCTTAAAAAATTACAATCCAGAATACATACAAATAAAATATAATAATCCATTGGCTTTAGAATATGATTAAATTTTATCTTTTCTGTACAATATTACAGACATGTAAAAATCCTACACACATAATTTTGCACCAATTAAAGGGAATAGGTTAGAATTCTCAAAGAAAATTAAATTTCATACACAGAAATTATGTGTGATAATACATTAGCTCCAGAATATGAATTTATTCAAAATGAAATTAAAACTTTAAGGCCTAATAATATTGTTTAAAAGAAATGGATTTTAGCTTTTCTGTATGTACTTTTAGGGGGGAAATATTTCCCCCTGAAAATTTTAAACAAATAACAAAAATTTCTTGCATTCAATTAAAAATTATATCCTAGAATGTATAGAAGCAAAATATAATGATCCACCAGTTTTACAGATGTCGTAAATTACGAGCACTAGAATATTTTTTTTTTCATTATAAGTTAGTACCCAGTAATTCGTCAGGGCTTAACTATTAGGTGTAGATTATATTTAATGAACATTTCTGAGGCATTACTTTAACCACTTACGAAAATATATTTTTCATGTGACTAAAGATTTTCGCTACATACAGGTTTTTTTAAAAAAATTGTTTTTCACCCGTGTATTTCCTTCAGTTGCTTTCAAATAATCCATGATTCCTTCTTTAAATTTTTCAATTGCATCAATAACCAGTTGATCTTCTTTTATATTTTTCATATTCTGTTCTTGGTTGTTTTTTCCATTTTTTAAATTCCTTTTTTAATTGTTCCTTTATCTTTCGATTTCGTGTAGTCTTTTTTCACAACCTTCGAGTCTCATTTTGCAAACATTTATTAGAGAAGAAATGACATTAGTCAATTGTTTTTTAGTTGCTCATTCAATGTGTTGGTCAGTTAGTTAGCTGGTCTGTCAGTGGGTTAGTTGGTTAGTTTGTCAGTTACTCAGGTGGTCAGTTAGTTAGTTGATCAGTTAGTTAGTTAGTTGGTCAGTCTGTTAGTTGGTCAGTTGGTTGTTTTTGAAATTATTAAACAATTTTTTTCTTTAATAAATCATGAACATAGTGAAGAGTTATCAGTTCTACTTATTTCCTATGAATGAGAAGACTAAAAATAATTTAAATTCCACAACTAGAACACAGAGATTAATATAAATGTTGGAGATAGTTGGGTTCACCTTAACGTGCAAAACTTTATATAAATGTTAATACTGTTGATATAGATGGTAATGATTATCGAACTTATAATGGAAAATCCAATAAAAAATTTATCAATGATGTTGTAGCAAAACTTTTCGAAGTTATCACCTTTAAAAAAGGGAAAAATATTTTGTCTATGATTGCGAATGCTTTCATTTCTTCATCTCCTCTTAACTGATTGACTTTATCGCAGGCTGATGACTTAGCTATGGAAGGTCATATTCTTAATAATGGGAAGATAAAACGTAAGAAAAATGATGTACTTTATCCATTCGAATTTGGCGGATTTTAAAAAATTATATAGAAGTTATGTGGGAAGAGCTATAACTGTAATGTTTACTTGGACTCCAGCTACAAAAGATGCCATTCTTCGAAGGAGTGAGAAAAATGATTCTGGAATTGAAATAAAACTACTCTTCCAAAAGAAGGTACAATTGCAGCAGAATCGATGGAAATTCGTGTTCCTGTGGTTAGATATGACCCAGAATATTCGCTTGAACCTGAGCAAGAAAGACTACAAAACCCGAAGTTCTCACATCCTTCTTTGAACTACAAAACGTCGAGAGTGCTGAATTGGAAGGAAAGAGTAATTTTGAGTTAGATATCACTAATTACTATAACTCTGTAGAATTTTATGTGACATATATTAATTTTTGTTTTCTAGGTGAAAGGAAGAAAAATCAGTTGATTGACTCATCTTTATTTGATCACATCAGACTGCAGAATATCTAGGTAAAGAATAGTAGAAATGAAGTTTTTCCTCAAGAAATTTGGAATCTAAATCCACCAAATAACTTTTTGAAGGCTTATGATGTTTTCTATGATTTTAGGAAACTCACACAATTGAATGTTGATGTTAATGTGAGTCCATTCAGTTTTACTCAAAATTATCCTATTTTTGTTATAAATATGACACGAAGAATAAATGTTTTAACTATACAAAAAACAACAATGAAATTTTGTGCCAATTTACATGAGAAAATTCCGAAAGATACACTTCCCTATACAGTCATGCTCGGCAAGAAAATTTTGACATATAATATACAACACAGGATTCTAACAGAAAATATTTAATTGTTGTTTTTATGATAAATTTCTTTACTTATTTATTTATGCTTTTTTTGTATTTTTAAAAATAAAGTTTATTAATCAATTTTTAAATGATAATTTCTATGAAATTTCGATGTCTGATTTCCACTATTCAAACAGAAAAATGTTTTGATTGCAGACGAAATTTTATGTTTTATTTATCAAGATTTCTTGCGATAATGCAGATTTTCGTCATCATAAAAGACAGTATTTGACTTTTCTACAGAAAAATTAAATTTCGTATTCCATGCCACGACCGTGAGCACCTGCTAGTTATCAACACCACAAGCTTCCTGTTACTATGCTTGCTGTGTGTAAATTTACCGTGAACCGCGCACACATAACTTGGTAGTGGTGTGGCGCCATCTGATATTTATCTTCATTCTGGCATGCTCGAAGTAGTACTCGAAAATTTTGAGAACTTTGCAGTGCGACAAGACTTTTTTTTTTACTATGGAAGGTTGCTCAGTATATGGACATGGACATAAAAAGCGTGACTCCAGTGCTTCTACTTCTCCCAAATTGTTTATCGAGTTAACTGTTTTTCGCCAAGTTCTCCAGCTACAGGTCTACAAGGTGCTGCAGTGACGTTACTTAATTCTCAGACTTATGTGAGTTTAGGCTCCCCGCCATTGACATTGGTCACGCGAAAGCTGGTCAGTTATAACAAAGAACATTGTGCTGTTCGGACAATGTAGATATCTGCCTCTTCCAAATCAGTGGTTCGTTCGATTACATTTTTGTTGACTAAAGATACCGGTGCTGAGAACTTGTTTGGGATGGACGGATTTCTGGCATTTGGATTTTCTATCAACGATGCAGTTCACCTTGTGTTCGATCAGGTACCGTATTCGTGATTGGAAACATTGTGTGATGAGTTTTCGGACTTGTTTTCGTAAAGTATAGATTGTGCTACGAATTTTTCTGCTCACATTTGTTTGAAATCCACAGATCAGGCCTCTTTTTGTCGTGCGCATCCTATTCCTGTCCCCCTGAAAGATCCTGGCGAAAATATCGGGTGGCCAGTATTTTTCTAAAATTCATTTGTCTAAATCGTATCTGCAGGTTCCTGTGGATGAAGAGTCTCGGAGAGTTCTGGTTTTGAATACTACTTTTGGTCTCTATCTAAATTTGCTCATACCTTTTGGTGTGACTAGCACCCCTGCTATTTTCCAACGATTTTTAGGGCATTTGACTTTGCCTCTCCCGTGTTGCATTAATTATCTGGATGATATTGTTGTCACGGGCTCCTCCGCGGCCATCAACTGAAAAAGTTTCACGCTTTGTTTTCTGTCTTACAGTCCGCAGGCTTACGTGTTACCTCGCGAAATCTCAGTTTTTTCAACCTGATATTGTTTATTTCGGGTTCGAGGTTTCGCATAGTGGGGTTCGCACTCTGCCAGATCACGTCACCGCTCTCGTCCACGAAGGAGCTACAGGCCTTCCTAGGGAAGATAGACTTCTAACATAAATTCCCGCTGGGGGTGGCCACATTGGCCCACCATTGCACACCTTGTTACGCAAGAATGTACTTTTTTGCTGAAGCCCGGATTGCGAACCTACTCTTCAAATGTCGAAATCCGTACTACTCTCGGCCATCTGTTTAGCTTTGTTCTCTGCGGACCAGCACATAGTTTTAGTGACTGACGCTTAACAGTACGGCCTCGGCGCAGTCCTAGCGCACAAATATGACGACGGCTCTGAACGACCTGTTGCTTTCGCCTCTAAATCTCTCACTCTGGCCCAGCAGCATTATTCTGAGGTGTAAAAAGAGGCTGTTGCCATAGCTTATGCTCTCCATAAATTTCATGTTTTTTGTGTGGCTCCAAGTTTCAAGTATTACTGACCATAAACCCTTCGTTTCCTCTTCTAACCCTAATACTTTGTCGCCTGACAAGTCAGCACACCGGTTACAACACTGAGCCCTGTTCTTATCCTGCTATAACTACGAAATTCACTTTCTACATACGTCTAAACATGCCAATGAGGACGCTTTGTCCCACCTTCCTGTGGGTCCTGATCCCGATTTCGATCGCTTTGCAGTCATGTGCATATTGTGACGTAGACCGCAGTCGAGGGTTTCCCAATTACAAGCTCGTGCATAGCAGCTGCCGTTGCCACCTACCCCGTTCTCGGCCAGGTAGTTTGGTTTACTCAACAAGGCCAAATAATCGAGCATGGATCTCTGCACAGTGACTTTTCCTTTTGGTATCGCCTCTCTGTTTTTTACGGTGTTTTGCTGTTGTCTACGGAAGACCTTTGTCCCAGAGTAGTCATTCCCTGTGCGTTATGGCTCGGTGTTCTACGCCTTCTTCACCTAGGCCATTGGGAAGTTTCGTGCACTAAGCTGTTAGCTAGGGGACACGTTTTCTGGCCAGGTATTGATGGCGAAATTGTCCGTTTCGTCGCGGCTACTGAGCAGTGTGCCTGACAACATGCAGCTCCCAGGGTGCCATTCCCCTGGCTCACTCCATGCCAGCCATGGGAACATATTCGTATACTCTTTGCGGGTCCCTTCTTGAATGACTATTGGCTCTCGATTGTGGATGCATTTTCCCGCTATACTTAAATTCTGCAGTGTGTGTTGACGTAGGCTGAGGTCACAATTCGGATGCTTTTTTTATTGTGGGGTTGTCTTGTACCTTAGTTTCTGATTCGTTTATCACACCTTTTAATTGTTTTGTTCCGGTCATGCCATTCATCTTACAGCTTCGCCTTTCCACCCTCAATCAAATGCTGAGGGTGAACGACTTTTATGTCGTCTCTTCAAAAAACTCTTGTAGGCTCGTACCGAGGGAAGCGAGGAGAGGATGTCGATTGGTGGCTGGTATCCTCTTTCTATAACACAAACTACACACATATATGAACTGGATTCTTTATTCATAAAAATAGAAAGTTAGTTAACTCAATATAGCCCTTGTGGTACAAGCTGTCTGTAATAGCCCACATTAGTCTCACTGCTGGGGAAGTACAAGTCTGCTATGTACACTCCTCTGGTAACTATGTGCTGCCTGATTCTGAGCTAGAGTTGTGACTGTGGCTCCGACTCGGTGACTCGCTGGATAACAGACTGGAACTCACTGAGTGCGACAGACTGGCCCTCCAGTCTGCAGCGGCGATCTAAATACTGGCGGCCGAGAGGACGGAACGTTTGCTGCGAGTTTGTCGTTGGCCTCTATCTACATTCTCGCAACCTCTTTACTGCCTCTTGTGCTGGCGCCAGTTTACGCCAGCATAACTAATGCTGTTCGAGTCCCAATCAGAAAGTTTGTCGTGGATTGTTCGTCGGACGACGCCCTTCTCCATTTTCTGAGCACCTATCGCTTCACGGCTGTGGGGGAGCTCAGCTCATTACCTGCAACCACACGTGCTTCTCCACCTTCCGTGGTCTGTGCCCCACCTGCCAGTCCGTTCCTCCCGCCGCTTAGCGTCGGAATCGCCTGTGTGGGCGCGAGGGTTCGGTCGCCGTCCCGAGTGGATACTGGGCACCGTTGTCAGCCACCGGAGACGCCGTCTTGGTGTCATCTGTACGGCTGACTGGCTGGTGGCGAGCCCTCGTACTCCTGCTCCCGGTTCGCCAGTGCGGCGCTCGTCGCTGCTGCCCGCCCCACCGCCCTCCGCCTCGAACTTGTTGTCGAGGCGCCCCGCGTCCCATTGGCTGCCGTGCCCTGGGATTACAGCTTCCCGTCTCCGGCCTCGGGTCCGCTGTTCCGGTCTGGCCGCCACTACCGGCTGGCTCGCTATCGTCGCCGGTGGGTCCGGCCCCGTCTCCTCCACACTGCAAATAACGACGGAGCCCCCCTGCCAGGTGCTGGCCTCGGTCGCCGCACGTACCTACCGCCCTCGGGCGTGCCTACGTCTCCGCGCGTTCCAGCCCTGTGCTCCGGTGCCCGCCAGGCACATCGTCCCGCGCCGCCGTCGCCGCTGGCTGTCGCCGCTCCGGTTTCGACGGATGTATCTCTCGTCAGGCTGCCGGTGTCTCCTCCGTCGCGTGGGCGCCCTCTTCGCACGGGCAGAGGTGTCTCGTATCCTGCTACTAGTGCGTGTGAGTGTGAGTGAGCCCTTCGTAGTGTCGCCGCGCCTTTGTACTTAAACAACAGCCAACTGTACGAGAGCGGCCCGGCCATTACAGGTCGCCTGTAGAAAGCGGTCTCCGGGGCGCCCTCTACCAGCGACTCGAGCCTATATACGCGCGGAGTACGGCTGGCTCACTCTCACTATGTTCTTTTAGTTAGAACCGCTCACATCAGTTGTTCTGTGTATCCCTTAAGTAGCACCTTCTATATGATTCTTTTGTCCCGTTACGCGTGGAGTCACGAGAGGCTTATTTCCGTTATTGTTCAGAGGTTTACGAGTAAAGCCATCTTTGTGTTACTTGGACTGGTTTTGTATATTACTAGGTTACTACAGGGTACATCCAGTCTTCGCCTTTATGTCGGCTTTAACTCTGCCGGTGGTACTTCGAGTGAGGTGTCTGAATGTCTGTGAAGGTATGGCATTCCAGCCTTGCTGAAAAGCCGAAACTAGAAAACGTAGAGACGTTGGACGCTGAAGTATGGACCGAACTCGACGTTCTAACTCATCCCAAAGATATTCTGTTCGGTTCACATCGGGCTCTACGCACGCCAGTCCATCTCAGGAATGTTGTTGTCCGTAAAACATTGCTTCACAGATGCCGCTTTATGACAGAGTGGATTGTCGTGCGGATACTAACATCGTATTCTCCGAACTGTTCCTCTACTGCATGCAGTACACAGTGCTGTAAAATGTGTTGACATTCCCCGGCATTTATCGGTTTCTTACGCACAATAATGGGATTTCAATTTAATCACGGGAAGCACGCATACCGTAACACCACCTCCTCCGTATTTCACTGTTGGCTCTACACGTGACCCAAACACATCGATCGGATTTCCACAGGGTATAGCGTGATTCACCACTCCGTAGCCGTCATCCACTGTCCACTGATTTCGTTCTTTACACCACCTCAAGCGTCGCTTAGAGTAGAGTACAGAAAAGTGTGACCGATGAGTAACTACTCGATTATTGTAACCCATTGTTTTTAATACCGTATGCAAGGTCACTATGTCAACGGCACTGCTGGTAGTACTTTGGAACTCACGAGTAATTCCTTCCACTGATTTCGTGCGATATTTTACGACCAGCAACGCAGAGCTAACACACCTCGAAAACTGTCGTTACTTATTTTCCGAATAGACCACGTACATTCGAACATTACAGGAGTGCTTTTCCCACACATTTTCATTAACTTACACTTTTTCACATTCAGAGCAAGTTTCCGTTCATCACATCGAACAGAAATTCTGTCTGCTATTTTGTACCCTCCCAGAGTCACTCAATGACGACACTTTCCCGCACACTACAGCAAGGAACTGCAGATTTCTGCACACCTTTTCTACCAGATCATTTACGTACATAGAAAACAAAGCGGTCCTGCCACACTCCTGACGATATCTTTGTCTCTGATGAACACAGACAACGTAGTGGGTTGTATTACTTAAAATATCTTCGAGCCACTCACCTGCCGGCGAATCTATTCCGTGTTCTCGGACCTTCGTTAACAGTCTTCGGTGTGGCGCTGCGTCAAACGTTTTCCAGAAGTGAAAGTTGTAAGTAGGCTGTTTATGTTTTCTTATTGGCAACGTTACGTAGCGCTCAATATGAAAATCACTGGCTGTGCTGTGTGCAGTCTGTCGCTAGTTTGCATTTGTTGTCTGCCATTGTAGTGTTGGGCAGCGGCAGCTGGATGTGAACAGCGCGTAGCGTTGCGCAGTTGGAGGTGAGCCGCCAGCAGTGGTGGATGTGCGGAGAGAGATGGCGGAGTTTTGTAATTTGTGATAAACTGCTATATATATTATGACTTTTGATGATATTAAGGTAAATACATTGTTTGTTCTCTATTAATATCTTTCATTTTGCTAACTATCCCTATCAGTAGTTAGTGCCTTCAGTAGTTTGAATCTTTTATTTAGCTGGCAGTAGTGGCGCTCGCTGTATTGCAGTAGCTTGAGTAGCGAAGATTTTTGTGAGGTAAGTGATTTGTGAAACTTATAGCTTAATGTTAGTCAGGGCCATTTTTTTGTAGGGATTTTTGAAAGTCAGATTGCGTTGCGCTAAAAAAATATTGTGTATCAGCTTAAGGACAGTCGTGTATAAATTGTTAAAAGGGGACGTTTCATATGTCGACCCTTAGCCGAGGATACCTCACTGGAATCTTCTGATTTTTTTCTTGTAGTTTGTGTAATTGGTGTAGCTATTGTTTATTGATAGCGCGTAATCATAGAGAGAATTTCCTTTGTAGTTGTAGTTTTTCATTGTACAGTAAAACAGTTGTGGCATGCATGTAGATTTGCACCAAGTATTTCGCAGCTGCGCTGGCAGTTAAGTAGACATTATTTCCATTGCTATGTTATTTTAGTTTGCTCTTCAAATTGTGCTTTTCTGTGTTATCGTGTGAAATATTGTGACAATTATGGCGTGTGAAAAACGTAATACTAGGCTCCAAAGTAAACTGAGAAATGACAGTGAAGACGAAGGCAGTGTGTTAGCGCCGCAGAGTAATGAATTAACTAATGTTCAAAGTAGTAATTTGGTAATTGCGCATAGGGAAATGGAGCGGGCGGCAAACAATGGTGTAGACAGTGAAACAGGTAGTGAACAGGGAAGCGTTATCGATCGATTGGTCGGCAACAGCTCGCCTCAGGAATCGGGAATGACAGAACACAATATTGCAAATACTGCAGACTCAGGTTTTGGGTTCTCACCGTTTTCTCAAATGAGTCAAGACACATTTTCCGCTTGTCAAAATGTGAATGTGAATGTTGCCGGTGCAACTTCACTGCCGAAAAGCACTGAGGAACATGTTTCAGACACCAGTGCATTGTTATTACAATTAATGCAACAAATGGGACAAAAGCTTGAAAAGTTAGACACAATGGAACAACACCAGAGACAAACACAGCAACAGTTAGACACAGTGGAACAAAATCTCAAAAAGTTAGACACAATGGAACAACACCAGAGACAAACACAGCAACAGTTAGACACAGTGGAACAAAATCTCAAAAAGTTAGACACAATGGAACAAAATCAGAGACAAACACAGCAACAGTTAGACACACTGGAACAAAATCAGAGACAAACACAGCAACAGCTTCAAAAGTTAGACTCATTGGAACAAACTCTTGAACAAACGCGTGAAGATTTAACTACTGAGTTACATAACATTGAATCGAAATGTTAAAAAGTCTGTAATGACGTAAAAACTCAAATTTGTGAGCATTTTCAACCTATTTTTTCGCGGCATGAAAATGCATTACAGAATCACGAAGTAGCCATAAAAGAACTGCAAATTATTGTTCATGAAAATCATGAGACCTTGCAAGCTAAATTTGACTCAGTTGCATCTACCGATTCGGTTACGCAACTTGCAAAAACTCAGGAAAACTTAAAGGACACAGTAGATACTCTGAAACTTGGTTCAGAGAAACATACAGAGGAAATAATTTCACTATCGGAGAAAGTAGCCGAACTTTCGGATCAGGTCGCTAACTTATCTACAAAGGTAGATGATGATCTGAATGACACAAGACCCGTAGCCTTCACTGACACAGAAGAGTATGAACAAATAAGAAAATTCAAACAAAATCAAAATCAAATCAATACACAGTACAAAAGAGAAATCCGGGAAGTACAAGATCAGCTGACACAGGTAACACAAGAATTACGTATTTCAGAGGATACTCGCGCCCCAATACAGGAAGAGGGACACAGAAATACGGAACAGCCACAAAATAATAACACAGGGCATTTCGGAAGTTATGAAAGAAATTGGCAATGTGCACCGAATTTTGAGATGGAACGGCAGACGCGACCTAACAATGACCAATATGCGACTCGCCGACATGATGATTTTGACTATAAGCTGTTCATGACTACACGTAAATTCAAAACATTTAAAAATTCTGGCAACGACATTCATCCACAAGCATGGCTCCATCAATTCTCGCATTGTTTTCCTCCCAACTGGTCGTTGGAACACAGATTAGAATTTATGTGTGGCTACTTAGAGAATGAACCAGCTGTAAGAATGCGATCGGTCATTCACGATTGCCACAGTGAAGGAGAATTTTACCATGCCTTCCTCTCAGCATATTGGTCTCAAGCCACACAAGACCGAGTAAAACATGGTATCATAATGATGAAACATTTCGAACAATCTGAATTCTCCAGTCTTGTGAAATATTTTGAAGACATGTTGCACAAGAATCAGTACCTGTCAAACCCATACAGCCCCTCAGAACTCATCCGCATTTGCTTAATCAAATTACCTGAACATTTACGACATATTATTTTGGCAGGACGTTGCAAAGACGACATTGAAGCTTTTCAGGGACTGTTACAAGAATTGGAAAGTGACACTGACAATCGCGGAATGCAGGAGCACAACAATTACAGATCACATCAGTCGCAATTCCGCAATGAAAGAAATAATAACTGGACGCGACAAGGCTATTCTCACAACACAAATCGTGACCGAAACAGACACCACCCGTATGACAACCGTTGGCAGAGTAGTAATAATTACAGGGAAAGATCACCTCTCCGCGGTAATGACTATGACAGAGATAACCATAGAAACAGACAATATGGTAATCAGAACTATTATTATCAAGGGAGACAGAATAATTTCAGACGCAACAGTTCAGCGCGCAGTTACGATTCCGGGAGAAATTCTCCACCACATGACCGACAAAAAGAAACTATGTAAACTACCGACAAAACGACAGACCTGAATTCCATCAGAACTGGCGAGCTTCAAACAGAGCAGGGCCCTCTCGACAAAGTGAATTTGTAGAAGTTAGGTCTCCTAATCCCAATAACGACGCGCGCCAACAAAGAGACAGACAATGACTCGCACCACAGGCAGCCACGTGCGCCGGCTGGCTCTGAGAAAAATAACATAGACGCTAACCTTAAGAAAAATTCCAGTATTGTTTAACGACGTATACCGCATGATAATTGCGTTAAAGTTGAAACTCTGCGTCCTAGGAAGAGTAAAGATTTACACCACATTTCACATGTAAAACCGTTTATTGAAAGATAATCTGCTTTTTAACTTAGTCTTTGTCATAAAATTTTTCGCTTCACATTACTAATATGCTTTGTCAGACTTAGAATCTGTTAATATACAACAATGTTTGAAGTTAAATATCCAATCAAGAACCAAGAGAACTTATTTAAACAGAAATGACGAATGCATTGTTATTGCGAACAGACGACACAGTGTAGTTGTGTGTGTACATTCTTGCTTGTTTGTTGCACGATTACGTAACGACTATAAGGCTCACATACTTAGAACATTTACCAGTACTACTAATGAGATTTTAATGCAACATTTTGGTTTATTTGAAAATACATTCTGAATTTAAAGTGCTTTCTGAGAGATACCAGATGACACAGAGGTTAGTTTATGTGACAGCTACACGATTTTTATCACGACGCTACTAATGAGTGACAATTTACAATGTTGCTTTTGCGGTGTATCTGTTTTATATCTGCACAGTTTTCTGAATTCTTCTGGAAAGAAAAACATGTTTTAGTAGTAACTTTTGTGGTATAGCAACAATGAGACAGCCTTTTTCGTGGCACAACAATACGTTACTGTACAGTACTTTCTTCATCACGCCAATAAGCATAATAACTACGATATCTATACGCAAAGCATTTCACTTTTGTTTATCATGAGGTAAGTACATTGACTTCTGCAGAACTTAGCTTTCGGAGGACGATAACTACGACACTTCCACAGAGATTATGTTACAAGACGCACAGTTTAGCGCTACAGTACACGTATTTGAGTGATCAATTTTATACTTAAAACATTTATTTTTAAAGATTTTTGAATTACAAACAAAGTTTTCCGTGATATATTTCATTCCATTGGTGTAATCTGTAACACCTGAGGGTATAATTACATTAATCCTCAGAGGGGTACACGCTTACTTTGTGTAAAATGTGTTTGGCAAGCACAAGGAGCCCTAGCTAATATGGTATTTGCTTATACAACTTGACACATCGGTACCATATTTCTCTAACACAGAATTACACAGCTATCTGATTATTTGACAGAGAAACAAACATTCTTTTTTACTACGTCAGTGACAGATGTTTACGTAATTACACAGTTGGGTAACTTCACACTTACGAAATTGTATTTTGTCTGTACTTTGTAAACTGTTCATATTTTTTCGGAACCATTGTGATACTATGAGAGCTTTGAATGATATATTTGGTAAGGGAGCATGATTTTAAAGTACGTTTGAGGTAGATGACACTATTAAAATGAGCAGAGAATTTTTTTTAGGTTTTGAAGTTATTGCAGAAAGCTACGACGTTTTTGAGATTTGACTGAGGTGTTATGATGTTATTATTACGACGACGATGTGTACTATGCTGTTGAGATATGTTTATGATCAATAAGATGATGCTACCGTATATGAGGAATAAGAAGTATGTTGGAAACCAAGAATCGTACTTTAAGAGTTATGAAATGTGCGTAAATGCGTGACTGTATCACAATGCTCACGAATATTTTATTTGGACACTTATATTTATAGGATTTTCTTTCTACAGATTTGCAACGCTAATTCTTGACCTGTGAAATATTTTTATGTGAGACTGTCACAGTAGCGGAAACTGCTGTCGTAAATATTTCCGTAAGAAAGTTAAGTGACCACCCGCACGTAATGCGTCGTGGGCACGCAGCTGTGTCAGACGCCGGGAGAACAAGTCATTAGTGAGTGCCTCATCAGAAGCACAGGTAGAATAAAAGAAAGGGGAGGCCATTGTCCTCGCTATTGACATTTCCTTGTTGAAAGCATACTGTGGAGCTCGTAATTTATGATATTTACTAAAATGCCTAATGAAATGATTAGAAACATTTTACATCTATTGTCTTTCTAGTTGAGAGATTGCTCATTTTGTTTAGTATCTGGTCTCCAGCTGTGTTGCAGCATTGGTTTTATAAAATAAACTTAAATGCATCTGCTAATGTGAACACTTTCTGTCAACAGATTTATTAAATAATTATTTTCTGATCCACATTCTTCGAAAAAGGAGCTCTTGGAATGGAGAGAACAATAAGAAGGGACTAATACCAGTAACTACATTTATAATTTTCTTTTCAAGTACTTGGTAATTTCTTTTGTAGAATAATTTGTGGTGCACCACTTTAATTACATAGACATTAAGATGTGAATATACATTTCCCTTATCTGCATTGTTGTTTTTACTGTAATATTTTTTCTGCTTGAGCTATGTCATGTTTAGGTATATGGGTAAGTTACTGCTGTTTGCCAGGCATAGTGTTACTGAATTTGACTTTGTGTTACTCTGCTAAGCCAGTTTTATTACTCATTTATTTTTCTTGTTGCTGCACATTGGCTCATATTAGTTGTAATGTTGCATTGCTTGGTAATTTAGATTTACTGTAGCTTGCTTTGCGATTTTCCATTTTTTTTCATTGCTGTTTATATTAATTGTTTTGTGTGCTGCTGCATTGCCTCGTCCCTTAGTTTAGCATCTGAGCTCAGTAGATTTAAGTTAGCTTTGTAGGGGGTAGAGTATATAAGAAACTGACTATGGAGAATAGGGGAAGAATGCATTGAGAAGTGATATGAAAAAGATTTGGGACAAAATGAGTATTGTACAATGAGTAATAATTATTTTGAAAGAAATATGAATAGAATACAGGAAGGAGGCATAGATAGGACTTTTTGGGCATAATGATGAACGAAGGGAGATCTCCAAGAACAAAAAAGGATTTGTTCGCAAAATACTGCAGTACCAAAAGTTACACTGAAAACGAACCCTGTCCTTTCCATTGTGTTATCCCCCTATGTCTTTGTGTACCCTTGCGTATTTGTGTTTTTCCTGTCTTTATGTGTTTAGCTGATGAGAGCTAGGTTGTAGAATTTTTCTAATACTCAGCTACATTCACTATGATGAGGAATACTGTTATCATCAAATATAATTGGCATTAATAATATGTTATTTACCTTGTAAAGATGCTTAGACATTATTTATTCTGTTTTGTTTTAATGCTCATGTGTGAACTTTATGTTTCGAAAATTATTCTGATCTTTTATGTATGTACTTATGTCAATTTCCTGTAACACTTATGTATATGTTTATTTCCATTCTTTTGTAAAGCCTGTGTTACTACAATTGTTATCTATATTGATATGTTCTTTAATGATGTATTTTGTACCCTTGTAATTGTATTCTCATGTTATAAAATTGTAATTGACACCAGTTCATCAAATTAAGCAACTTGTAAGTTATATTTCACTGCACACGTTTCTGTTAGTCATAGTATATGGACAATATGTGAGAAGTTGGGACTGTTAGTGTTTGCACATGTGTTACTAATTCAGCAAGGGACTAGATAACAGCATTGCTGGTTCTAAGGACAATTCCAAAAACTTTGTGAGTGCACAAGTGGTGGTTATGGACTTGCTATATTATCCGCAAGACTCTTCAATGGTGATTGTGCACCAGCACAGTCACAACAGATGGCTGCTGGCTATCTCTACAAGGACTACAGTGGGTCTACATCTTTGATGATCCATCAATACCATTATTTCTACAAGGACTGCAGTGGGTCTGCACCTCTGGTGGCCCACCAATACCGTAATCTCTACCAGGACTACAGTGGGTCTGCTCTGTGATGACCTACCTACCAATACTCTTCAAAATTTCGACTGACTCTGCTGTGGGTTTGCTCTGTTGTGGCCCATTACCTGTATGCATGTCAAGAGTCAGCACTGTCTTTCCGTTGGAAGGACAACACTACTTCTTCAAGACTGCATGGAAATCCACTACTTCTGTGTGCATTTTCTTTTACTGTTCAGACTTTGAGAAAAACTCTGCATTTTTACTGTGATGAACAATCTGGACTGTCTTTATGGACTGTGAGAAATTTGTATCTTTTGACCAACATTGTATTAATAAGTGTGTGCATTTGATATCTTTGTTATTGTACTTCTGAAAAATTTTATCAAATCATTATTGGCCACTGAACAAAAAAATTTGTAAAATTTTTTGTGAGGAGCATGCGGGCTATGTAAGTAGGCTGTTTATGTTTTCTTATTGGCAACGTTACGTAGCGCTCAATATGAAAATCACTGGCTGTGCTGTGTGCAGTCTGTCGCTAGTTTGCATTGTTGTCTGCCATTGTAGTGTTGGGCAGCGGCAGCTGGATGTGAACAGCGCGTAGCGTTGCGCAGTTGGAGGTGAGCCGCCAGCAGTGGTGGATGTGGGGAGAGAGATGGCGGAGTTTTGTAATTTGTGATGAACTGCTATATATATTATGACTTTTGATGATATTAAGGTAAATACATTGTTTGTTCTGTATTAATATCTTTCATTTTGCTAACTATCCCTATCAGTAGTTGGTGCCTTCAGTAGTTTGAATCTTTTATTTAGCTGGCAGTAGTGGCGCTCGCTGTATTGCAGTAGCTTGAGTAGCGAAGATTTTTGTGAGGTAAGTGATTTGTGAAACTTATAGCTTAATGTTAGTCAGGGCCATTCTTTTGTAGGGATTTTTGAAAGTCAGATTGCGTTGCGCTAAAAAAATATTGTGTATCAGCTTAAGGACAGTCGTGTATAAATTGTTCAAAGGGGACGTTTCAAAGTAATTGGTGGAAAGAATAAGAGAAGCCCACCTTTTCAGTCAATTTAGCCCAAAAACGTCAGAACAATCCTTGGAGAGAGTGAATGCTAAGTTTTTATAGTTGGTTCTTGTCCCGCAGTACGTGAAGTATACCTGGTCTTGGTCCTTCACTTACATCTTCATCTACACACATAAGAACAAAATTATCTTGGCGTAAAGCTGCAAAGCGACATGAAATGAAACGACCGTGTAAGGTTGATCGTAGGGAAGGCGAACGATCGATCTCGGTTTATTGGGAGAATTCTAGGGAAGTGTAACTCGCCTACAAAGGAGATCGCGTACGAAACACATATGCGACCCATTCTTGAACACTTCTCTAGTGAGTGGGATCCCCACCAAGTTGGATTAATGGAAGATCTAGAAGAAGTGCAAAGGCGTGCAGCTAAATTTGTTACCATTACGTTCAATTAACACTCGAGTATTACGGAAATTCTCCGTGAACTCAAATTCGAATCCCTAGAGAGGAGGCGACGTTCTTTTCGTGAAACACTACTGAGAAATTACCTGTGGCCATAATGATTACGTTTGAGGACCGTGACTGTGTGGAATAATTACTTACTCGCATTTTTGGCTATCAGTCACTTTCATTTGTTTTTATGTTTAATGTAACATATTGCAACGCGTTTCGAGCAGGTTCAACTAATCAACTAATCTTCAGGCGTTTATGCACACACACACAATTGTTACTTAAAGATAAAATGTCTTAAACTAAACTAACATAGAAGTTTTTGTTAATTTTTCGTTGCTAGTGTGGCTGTTAGATGATTGACACGACAGCGATTTTGGCGTCCCAAAGCTTCGTTTGCGTCACTGGTGCAATGATGGACCTGTTTTGAGACATTACACTATTTATCTTGACACCGTTTTTCGACGTAATTCATTGCACAATTTTTAAGCAGCAATTTTCTGCGCGTATAAATGACTGAAGATCGGCTGAACATCCTCGAAACGCGTTGCGAAACTTTAAATTAAACATAAAAACAAATAAAAATTACTGGTAGCAGAAAATACAAATAAGCAACTACTGAGAAATTTTAGAGCACGGGCTTGTGCGATTGTGCTACAGGCGACAGAACGATTCAGCTGCCACGAAAGTTCACCTAGCATAAGGACCGCGAAGGCAAGGTAAGAAAAATCAAGGCTCGTAAGGAAACAAGTAGAACGTCGTTTCTCCTTCGCTCCATTTGCGAGTGGAACAGTAAAGGGAATGAGTGGCAGTGGTACAAGGTACCCTCCGTCTTGCACCGTATAATGGCTTGCGGAGTGTGTATGTAGATGAGGACGTAGATTAAAAATCTCGTTACATATTATCCGATCCGTGCCATCTGTCTTCTAATCACCGTCTCGTCTAAGTGTATGATGTATGCTTAAGTTCATAACAACCCGAAGTGCCTAAGGTGGTCATTGAACCATATCAACAACCGGTCGTAAGACACGCTTTGCTTAAATCGGGATAATAAGCCAATTTATAGCTAAGAATCAGCATAATTATTAATTAATATCATCCGTGGCGGCAAGTGGTGTGTAACAGCAACAGCAAAAGAATAATGTTACAATCACTTATACAGTATAACACGGACGATATCATGAGAGTGTTATTGCGTAAGATAGTAGAGGAGCTGAAAGACGTGACCATTCTTATTAACTACAACATTTTTTTAAATCAAAATTGTCGACAGACAAATACGACCATGTTCAGTGGGGGGTAAGGAGGTGGAGTGAAATGATGTTTTCTGCTGTTGCCTTACAATGTGCCAATGCTTACAGAGAGCTAATATAAGGAACGTAACCCGAAGTATTACAATATTCGTTGAATGCGACAGCCACACACAGCATAAACATCACATTCACAGGAGATGAAAGTAAATAAAAAGAAAAATTAAATTTTAATTTATTTACCTGCGGTGCATTAAAGCAGTAATGTCACAGGTTACGTCACTGCAAACAACGTATTTAACGTAAGGCTACTGTGTCAAGCTAAAAGCAATAGATAGATATTGTTAGTGCATCAAGATGCGATAAATCGGTTGATATACAGGGTGTTAAAAATTGTCGAGTAGGTTTAGACATGGTAGTATCCATCAAAACAAGAAAGGAATTCCAGTAAATATACATTCGAAATCTTTTCGGATCTGGGACGCACAGTTGTGTGGATCCTCTTTTTTAGGGTTGTAGTGTCTTATTACTTCACTATGTCGTTGAGTCCTAAGTGAAACAGCTGTATAGGAATTGTTACTTCGTATAGAACTCAAAGCATATTGAAATCTTCTTATATATCCGAGATATTTTGTTTTAAACTTCTGAAACTGTCAACATAGCTGCTCATGTGCTCCTCCATCGAGAAAAGCCTTAATTGTGCGTCGTTTATTGCGTTTTGACGTATGAAATAAAAGTGTTTCAGGATCTTAAAGGTCTACAGGGATAATTAAAAATTACTTCGCCACTGATGGAAAAAAATCGCAACACCAAGAAAGAGTTGTGCGACATAAACGAACACCTGAAAGATGATGATGTCTATTCAGATTTCTCGTCAGCCGCATAAGAGTGGCACTAGTAGCGCCACTATGAGTATGCAAATCAGGTTTGCCTTAAATACATGCTGTAACGGTCGTCAGCGTTAGTTACCTTTGAGATGGGACGTGGTGATGTTAGTGAAGAATGCATTTAAGGCGACAAAGACGCCATTATCATTATCCTACTGAGTTTGAGTAGGGCCGTGTAATAAGCCTACGAAAGCTGGATGTTCCTTCTGCGATACTGCAGACATACTTAGTAGGAATATAGCCAATGTACATGATTGCTGGCAGCGGTGAACAGTTGCGAGAAGACCGGAATCCTGACGGCCACGTGACCCTACACAGCTGCGAGGCCGGCGTATTGCTCTGGTGCATCTACAGCAGCGGTTAGAGGGTAGTGTGGAGGTCTGGTTGTGCCAGTGGTGGCCACGAGCTGGCCAGTAGAAGGCCTCCTAGACACACTGCAGATGTGATTTCGTATGATGCCAGGAGCACTCTCGCGGTTATATCACGCACCCTGACTGCGAGTCTGATAATTTGACCGATTGTGCTGCTATTCATGAAAGGCATCGCGAGGGGTGTTTTGCAACAGGATAACTCTCGCCCACATACCGCTGTTGTAACGCAACATGCTCTACAGAGCGTCGACATATTTTCTTTGCCTGCTCGATCACTAGATCTGCCTCCAATCTAGCACATATGGGACATCATTGGACGACAACTCCTGCATCATCCGCAGACAGCATTAACTGTCTCTGTATTGACCGACCAAGTGCAACAGGCGTGGAAATCCGTCCAAAAAACTGACATCCGGCATCTGCACAACACAGTGCATGCATCTTTGCATGTTTGCATTAAACATTCTGGCTATTAATGTGCCAGCTTTTCACATCTGCAATGATTTACCTCGCGCTCACATTAACCTGTGATCTTACAATGTTAATCACTTAAATATGTTACCTAGATGAATGTATTCCCGGAATTTCGTTATCTACATTAATTATTTTTTGGTGTCGCGATTTTTTCCGTCAGCGTAGTTTCATAGTTATAAAGACTAACTTCCATACACAAAATTGTACATATTTAGACTATGTTACTGGCGTATGCTCCTTTCAGCTAATGTCTGAGGCTAGGTTGCGGAACGGATTACGGAATTGCTATGTCGTCTTACCATTGGCTTTAGTGCGTTAGTCTTTTTTTTCTTATTTTTAGTGACTGTGCTCCCTGCCGCCGTTGGATAAGCAGCTGAGCAGCAAGTCGTATACTCCTAGCTCACTCATTTGTTACATAGTTTAATTCTTAATTTCTTTGCGTGTTTTTGGTACTTGCATTGTTTAATTCATAAATTTCGGGCGTATTATAGTATTTGAGAGTGTAGCATCGCGTTTTAGTACCTGAATAGTGTAAATTCGCGTAGTCTCCTTCCGCCGCCGAGCAGTGTCAGCAGTGCGCAAGTAGCAGCATTACTGCATTTACTAGGCAATCTTGTATTTTAATAACCGTTTAAATTTTGTTGATTTGTTTGCGCTCTCTGTAGATTAGTTCAGACGTTCTTTGCAAAACAGTTTTTAGCATGGATAGGGACTGCAACTGCTGTGTTCGGATGCAGGCTGAGTTAGCATCCCTTCGCTCCCAGCTTCAGGCAGTGTTGGCTTCGGTCACACAGCTTGAGGCTGTTGCCAATGGGCATCACTGTGGGGCTCCGGATGGGGGTTTGTCGGGGACGGCCAGCTCGCCCACGCATCCCCTGATTGGACTACGACTGTGGTTGCCCAGGATACTGCCCGCATTGAGGCTGATCCCTCACCTGTGGTAGAGTGGGAGGTCGTCTCAAGGTGTGGCAGGGGGCGAAAGACATTCCGGAGGGCTGAACGGAAAGCCTCTCCAGTTTGTCTGACGAACCGGTTTCAGGCTCTGTCTCAGGCTGATACTGATCTTCGGCCTGACATGGCTGCTTGTCCTGTTCCAGAGGTTGCCCCTCAGTCTGCAAGATCCGGGCAGTCGCAGAGGGTGGGCTTACTGGTAGTTGGGAGCTCCAACGTCAGACGCGTAATGGGGCCCCTTAGGGATATGGCAGCAAGAGAGGGGAAGAAAACCAATGTGCACTCCGTGTGCATACCGGGGGGAGTCATTCCAGATGTGGAAAGGATCCTTCCGGATGCCATGAAGGGTACAGGGTGCACCCATGTCGCTCATGTCGGCACCAATGATGTGTGTCTCTATGGATCGGAGGAAATCCTCTCTGGCTTCCGGCGGCTACCTGATTTGGTGAAGACTGCCAGACTCGCTAGCGGGATGAAAGCAGAGCTCACCATCTGCAGCATCGTCGACAGGACTGACTGCGGACCTTTGGTACAGAGCCGAGTGGAGGGTCTGAATCAGAGGCTGAGACGGTTCTGCGACCGTGTGGGCTGCAGATTCCTCGACTTGCGCCATAGGGTGGTGGTGTTTCGGGTTCCGCTAGATAGGTCAGGAGTACACTACACGCAATAAGCGGCTACACGGGTAGCAGGGGTTGTGTGGCGTGGGCTGGGCGGTTTTTTAAGTTAGATGGCCTTGGGCAAGTACAGAAAGGGCAACAGCCTCAACGGGTGCGGGGCAAAGTCAGGACATGCGGGGACCAAGCAGCAATCGGTATTGTAATTGTCAACTGTCGAAGCTGCGTTGGTAAAGTACCAGAACTTCAAGCGCTGATAGAAAGCACCGAAGCTGAAATCGTTATAGGTACAGAATGCTGGCTTAAGCCAGAGATAAATTCTGCCGAAATTTTTACAAAGGTACAGACGGTGTTTAGAAAGGATAGATTGCATGCAACCGGTAGTGGAGTGTTCGTCGCTGTTAGTAGTAGTTTATCCTGTAGTGAAGTAGAAGTGGATAGTTCCTGTGAATTATTATGGGTGGAGGTTACACTCAACAACCGAACTAGGTTAATAATTGGCTCCTTTTACCGACTTCCCGACTCAGCAGCATTAGTGGCAGAACAACTGAGAGAAAATTTGGAATACATTTCACATAAATTTTCTCAGCATGTTATAGTCTTAGGTGGAGATTTCAATTTACCAGATATAGACTGGGACACTCAGATGTTTAGGACGGGTGGTAGGGACAGAGCATCGAGTGACATTATACTGAGTGCACTATCTGAAAATTACCTCGAGCAATTAAACAGAGAACCGACTCTTGGAGATAACATCTTGGACCTACTGATAACAAACAGACCCGAACATTTCGACTCTGTATGTACAGAACAGGGAATCAGTGATCATAAGGCCGTTGCAGCATCCCTGAATATGGAAGTTAATAGGAATATAAAAAAAGGGAGGAAGGTTTATCTGTTTAGCAAGAGTAATAGAAGGCAGATTTCAGACTACCTAACAGATCAAAACGAAAATTTCTGTTCCGACACTGACAATGTTGAGTGTTTATGGAAAAAGTTCAAGGCAATCGTAAAATGCGTTTTAGACAGGTACGTGCCGAGTAAAACTGTGAGGGACGGGAAAAACCCACCGTGGTACAACAACATAGTTAAGAAACTACTGCGAAAGCAAAGAGAGCTCCACTCCAAGTTTAAATGCAGCCAAAACCTCTCAGTCAAACAGAAGCTAAACGATGTCAAACTTAGCGTAAGGAGGGCTATGCGTGAAGCGTTCAGTGAATTCGAAAGTAAAATTCTATGTACCGACTTGACAGAAAATCCTAGGAAGTTCTGGTCTTACGTTAAATCAGTAAGTGGCTCGAAACAGCATATCCAGACTCTACGGGATGATGATGGCATTGAAACAGAGGATGACACGCGTAAAGCTGAAATACTAAACACCTTTTTCCAAAGCTGTTTCACAGAGGAAGACCGCACTGCAGTTCCTTCTCTAAATCCTCGCACAAACGAAAAAATGGCTGACATCGAAATAAGTGTCCAAGGAATAGAAAAGCAACTGGAATCACTCAATAGAGGAAAGTCCACTGGACCTGACGGGATACCAATTCGATTCTACACAGAGTACGCGAAAGAACTTGTCCCCCTTCTAACAGCCGTGTACCGCAAGTCTCTAGAGGAACGGAGGGTTCCAAATGATTGGAAAAGAGCACAAATAGTCCCAGTCTTCAAGAAGGGTCGTCGAGCAGATGCGCAAAACTATAGACCTATATCTCTGACGTCGATCTGTTGTAGAATTTTAGAACATGTTTTTTGCTCGAGTATCGTGTCGTTTTTGGAAACCCAGAATCTACTATGTAGGAATCAACATGGATTCCGGAAACAGCGATCGTGTGAGACCCAACTCGCTTTATTTGTTCATGAGACCCAGAAAATATTAGATACAGGCTCCCAGGTAGATGCCATTTTTCTTGACTTCCGGAAGGCGTTCGATACAGTTCCGCACTGTCGCCTAATAAACAAAGTAAGAGCCTACGGAATATCAGACCAGCTGTGTGTCTGGATTGAAGAGTTTTTAGTAAACAGAACACAGCATGTTGTTATCAATGGAGAGACGTCTACAGACGTTAAAGTAACCTCTGGCGTGCCACAGGGGAGTGTTATGGGACCATTGCTTTTCACAATATATATAAATGACCTAGTAGATAGTGTCGGAAGTTCCATGCGGCTTTTAGCGAATGATGCTGTAGTATACAGAGAAGTTGCAGCATTAGAAAATTGTAGCGAAATGCAGGAAGATCTGCAGCGGATAGGCACTTTGTGCAGGGAGTGGCAACTGACCCTTAACATAGACAAATGTAATGTATTGCGAATACATAGAAAGAAGGATCCTTTATTGTATGATTATATGACAGCGGAACAAACACTGGTAGCAGTTACTTCTGTAAAATATCTGGGAGTATGCGTGCGGAACGATTTGAAGTGGAATGATCATATAAAATTAATTGTTGGTAAGGCGGATACCAGGTTGAGATTCATTGGGAGAGTGCTTAGAAAATGTAGTCCATCAACAAAGGAGGTGGCTTACAAAACACTCGTTCGACCTATACTTGAGTATTGCTCATCAGTGTGGGATCCGTACCAGATCGGTCTGACGGAGGAGATAGAGAAGATCCAAAGAAGAGCGGCGCGTTTCGTCACAGGGTTATTTGGTAACCGTGATAGCGTTACGGAGATTTTTAATAAACTCAAGTGGCAGACTCTGCAAGAGAGGCGCTCTGCATCGCGGTGTAGCTTGCTCGCCAGGTTTCGAGAGGGTGCGTTTCTGGATGAGGTATCGAATATATTGCTTCGCCCTACTTATAACTCCCGAGGAGATCACGAATGTAAAATTAGAGAGATTAGAGCGCGCACGGAGGCTTTCAGACAGTCGTTCTTCCCGCGAACCATACGCGACTGGAACAGGAAAGGGAGGTAATGACAGTGGCACGTAAAGTGCCCTCCGCCACACACCGTTGGGTGGCTTGCGGAGTATAAATGTAGATGTAGATGTAGATGTAGATGTAGACTGCTAATGAGGAAATTCTAGCTTTATTAGATTAATCCAAAGTGGAATACTTCAGTGGTTCCCGACAAGTGATTGGAGAAGCGCCAATTTCTTAATTTTCTATTGAAGAATATGTAAGTAGATCTGATGATGAGTCACCAAACAAAATATATAAACCAGCGAACAATGTGTTATGACAAGCAGCTGCACAGGAGTCAGCACTGGTCTACTGTAGATGATTAGCACTGCTCTCATTGCTGCAGGTAAAATAATTGCTAGAAGAGGACAAGAACATGATATGTGGAGCATAATATTTATCTCGTTTGTCAAAAAATATAACTGTTTTGAGAAATATCACTGTAAGGAATAATTTGACCGTGTAATGTAATCCTGATCCAAACAATCGTATGGGTCCTAAATTTTAATGAAAATGAAAAAAATAAAGCTTTATTACCCATTAATATATCATTCTATGAATATTTTTTCTGTAAAATAACATTGATTTCGAAATTTCCATTCCAAGTTTAGCGGGGAATCTAAAAGGGATAAGATCTTAAGAGTTGTGAGCATTTGTTCAATACAAGAGATATGTTTCACAGCAGCGAGGATGAACACCTTCTCATACCTCTTAAGGTATGCATTTTAGGGCTCATGTTTACTGGTTTTTTTTCCTTATTTTGATGGGTACTACCACCTCTCAAAATATTTGACTTTTTTAAACACCTTGCATAGGAGTGATACCACAAATTATGCCAGACAGATGTGTGCTGAGAACAGAAATAGGAACGTGCCAGAAAGCCATTGTAAGCTGTCCTAATTATTTACTAATGTTCTTAATCAACCTTGTATTCGGTGATTTAGTCTGTTCATTCATGACGTCACTCTGCTCTTTGTTCAGATATGAAAAATTTCTAATAATTTTCAACAATGTGTAGCCCCGTCAACAACTGTGATAATTGAACATGTAACACGTCAGCCTCAGCTGCAAATAGAAATCAATCTTTACCCAGGCTTCAGCCAAAATAATTTGGCCTTCTTCAAAGGCCAGTGACACTTAACTACTGCATGCCAAAGTTTGGCCGTGTCAAATATAAAACTGTAGCACCGTAGTAACCAGTCATAAATCTACATTACTTGGCTGAAGAGAAACAGCAGGCCCCACTGCGCGGACGACGTCGGTAGGCCGCGAGAGGATTTACGTGAAGCGCCGGCCGTGGTGGCCGTGCGGTTCTAGGCGCTGCAGTCCGGAACCGCGGGACTGCTCCGGTCGCAGGTTCGAATCCTGCCTTGGGCATGGATGTGTGTGATGTCCTTAGGTTAGTTAGGTTTAAGTACTTCTAAGTTCTAGGGGGACTGATGACCTAAGATGTTAAGTCCCAGAGTGCTCAGAACCATTTGAACCATTTACGTGAACCCCTTTTAATAAGGCCTTCCACTGCGACGTGGGACTTACAGGAAGCAGGAAAGGTGTGGACGGGGCCTAATCAGTTACTGTTGGTTGTACAGAAAACACATACACTTTATTTAAAAAAAAAAAAAACTCTCAACGATCATTTTTAAAAGATTTTACTACGCTGGCGGCTGAAAGCCTTATTAGAAGTATTGCAAGTTATTTTCGGCTGAAAGCCACAAGCAATGTTACAAACAATTAACGGCTGAAGGCCAGCAGCAATTTCAGAATACACAACGGCTGAAGGCCTGAATTACAAGTGAGGAAGGCAGAAGGCAGTTACACATTAACAAATACTAAGATATTTTCTTCTTAACAGTCAAAACGGTAACAAGCTATAGCAACGGCTGAAGGCTTTATTAAGAAAAAATTGCAGATTATTTGTCGGCTGAAGGCCATAAGCAATGTTGCAAACAATTAACGGCTGAAGGCCGGAATTACACGTGGGGAAGGCAATAACATGCTAAAACATTTGGGTAAAATTTAAACAATTATGACAACTTGCCCAAATAAGACGGAGTGATCCACAGACAGTGCTCCCTGGAAAATTATGAACATAGACCTGATGTCCTGGCCTTCCCCTAAAGGCTCGCCGATTACAATTGTAATGCTCAACTTGCTTGTTATGGGCCCTGAGAATATTACGACTGGCACGGTTCCAGTTCTCCTTGACGACCTGAGGGGTAATATCCGCCGGAATTAGATCTTGAAGTTCGAAAGGGGGCAATTAACAGGATAGGCAAGGATCAAGGAGGCCGGAGTAGCTTTCAAAGCCTTTCAAAACCTCATGATTAGCGGTACTGAAAGAAAAGCTAAACAAAGGAAGACTAGAATCCCACTTACTAGGCGTCTTCTGATGGAAAATAATCAATGTGGATTTAAGATTTCGATTGACCCTATCCGCGAAAGAGCCCTGCGGATAATATGGTGTAGTAGTCACATGCTTGACACCGTTTTGAAAACAGAACGCCTTGAAGGGAGCCGAAAGGCAGGCCAACGCGTTATCGTTAACGATTTGTTTGGGGGTCCAAAAACACTGAAAACATTAGTTAAATGCGAAATAGTGGTGGTAGCAGTTACATTGCGACTCGGAAGGAGCCAGGTAAATCTCCAAAACGCATCAATAATAACCAATACGTACCGATGACCTCTCTTAGTACGAGTTAAGGGCCCCACATAATCGATATAGTTTGTGCATAGGACAGGATTCACGCTCAGGGCTCAAGAGACCCTGTTGAAGAGCATTCTTAGGTTTGGTCACATTACACAATCGACAACGAGAAACCATCTCTCTGACGTCACGGTCCATGGAAGGCCAAATCAAATGCTCCTTAATTTTTTGCAAGGTCTTATAAGTTCCTGAGTGCCCACCAACCAACCAACCATGAAAGTAATGAAAAACCGGGCGCACCAGAGCTACTGGTAAACATTGAATTGCTTAGCACGTCCCACCCTTTTACAGAAAATGCCTTTCTTGATAATGTAATCATCCAATAGTTCCCGAGGCAACAGGCGTTGCTTAACGGGTGCCCAAGTAGGGTCCTGATCCTGATGCTGAGCAATATCATCAAATAAAAGAGGAATCTTGCCTTACACGATACAACTAAGACTGCCTCCCTCTATTTCCCGGGTGCCCTCACTAGATGTATGTTCAGTGAACATACGACTGAGGACTTCCGCAAGGAAATTTTCAGTCCCTTTCATGTGTTTGACCTCAAATTGAAATGCAGAAATGAGTACTGCCCACCTGGCGATACGGCCAGTTTTCCGTAGCCTGGCTAACACCCAGCTTAATGCCTGATTGTCGGTTTCTAGCTGAAATACCCGATGCTCAAGGTAAAGGCGGTACTTTCCCAGTGCGAACAAAACGGCCAGTGCCTCACACTAGTAGACAGAATATTTAAGTTCGGCAGTGGTTAACCGACGAGGCTCGTACGCTAATGGCTGCCTCTGACCTTCGAACTCCTGGAGGAGGACAGCCGAAATACCCGCGTAAGAAGATTCAGTTTGGACAACGAACTTTTTATTACAATCCGGTACTTCGAGAACGGGAGGGTTGGCTGCTGCCTTAATGTGCACAAACGAGCCCTCTTGCGCAGGTCCTCACTCAAAACGCACTCCTTGCCGGCGTAATTCATTTAAGGGAGCCGCCAACTGAGCAAAATTAGGGACAAAACGCCTACAATAATTCGCCATGCCTATGAACCTGGGAATTCCACGCTTATCAGTAGGCGGAGGCAGAGCTCTTAATGCCTTAGCTCGTTCCTCGTCGATGCGGATACTCTGACCTGATACTAGGTGATCTAAAAAGGACACCTGCTGCCTGGCTGACGTCAATTTACTGGGTTTAACAGTTAACCTGGCCCCTTGCAGTCTCCTTTCTTAGGGGGCTGATGACCTCGATGTTGAGCGCCCATAAGCCCCAACACACACACACCCTTGCAATCTCGCAAAAACTTGCTGGATATGATCCAAATGCTCCTGAAACGAACGGCTATAAATCACAAATTCGTCCAAATAATTATAAACACAGACTACTTTCTAGTCGCCTAAGATATTACCCAACAAACGAGTAAGAACGGCTGCACCAGTAGCCAAACCAAAGGGAACCCTGTTAAACAGATTCCAATCAGTACTAAATGCTGTAACATGTTTACATTCTTCAGCTAAGGGAATCTGATAATAGGCTTGATTCAAATCAAGTACAGTAAACCAGTTAGCACCGGCATACCAAGTAAAGGAGTTATGAAGATGAGGTAGAGGAACAGATTCAAGGACAATCTTGGTGTTCAGGCGCCGGTAGTCAACAATAGGCCTAAAATCCCGCCCCTGATCCTTAGGGACAAGAAATATGGGGGAAGCATAGGCAGATGTAGAAGGCCTAATAACCCCTTGCTCAAGCATTTTGGATAGTTTAGCTCTTAGTTTCTTCATCTTAGGGGTTGAGAGACGATATGGGGACTGCCTAATAGGAATGTCGTCAGTAGGCGGATACGGTAGTTAAGAAGATTAGTAACACCCAACCTATCACAAAGAAGCTCAGGGAACCTCTGTAACAAATCCTGTAATTGAGACACCTGATGTGGTGAGAGATGGGTAAGATCGAACTCATTAGGCACGGCCTCAACATGCAGGGTGCCGGCATTTCGATGCACAGTGCGTTTAGCACACTCGCAGAAACCAAACTTCTCCGCAGGAGCGAACTTAAAGACGATGGTGTGCGCGGAATAATCCAAGACTAAACCAGTTTTATTGATGAAATCACACCCCAAAATTAAATCGATCGGGAGCTCCTTGACCAAGGCTAATGACAAAGGCCAGGAGAGATCCTCAACCGATATACTCTCTAGGACCGAAACATGCAGAAGCAACTCCTGGCCATTCGCCACCCGACATCTCTGCACCGGAGAAGGAAACGACCGAAGTTTCGTGAGATGACCAAATTCAAAAAACCATTACAAGCTCAATAGCGAAAAGGAGCTACCAGAATCCAAAAGAGCACAAATTGGTTCGCCACCTACTCAAGAACAAATATAAGGCATGGGAAGTGATGGGGGAGCGACAACACGAGTACGCCAAGATTTAAAGGCTCGATCCCGAGTCGCTGCCCAGCCCGTCGCCATTTATTGGCTCTGGGCGCGGGAGGTTGAACGCAAGAGCGCTCCAAATGAGCCGTGCTACCGCACCTAAAGCAACGCCCGGGTTCCCTTTTAACGGCCTCAGCCGATATAGACTACTCAAAATTTCCCTTGACAACGCCCGTGGGCTGAGCCTTAACTTCACGACATACATCGTCCGCAAGCGGCAACGCAGATATCACTACAACAGTGGCACGAAGCTCTTCCAAGTTTTAAGGACGATCACGAAAAATAAAGTGCGATTTATCCGCCGCTCGCATCCCCCTGAGAACAATAGACAACTCCCGTTCTGGCAAATCGATCAACAAGACCAAGCAGACCGTCTTAACTCAGTCCACATGCTAATGTAACTCCTCTTTATCCTGCTACATCTCCCAAATGTAACGATACTCAAGCTGTTTCCGAACTCCGGTGGTCAATCTCTGGTCAATGACAAGCTCCCTCAATTGCTGCAAGAAAATCCCTTGTGTCGTGGCTCGGGATACAAGGTTCCTCAACTCAGCCCTAGCTAACGGTTACAATAGGAAAAAACTATTTGGTACGGAACGCGAAAGGCAGCAGCATGTTGTTCAAGACGAACCAACTACCATAATAAGTTTTCAACCTGCTCAAGTCGATCTACAACTAATTCAGTAATATCTCGAAAGAAATACGCCAGAGGATTACACAATTTGGCAAACGCTGCTTCTAACTTCCCAGAGGATATAACAACACCACTCCCGGGCTGTCTCCCGGTTCCCCCTTGATATAGCTCTTCGATCCCCTTCCCATCCAGTTCTAAACATGTAAGCTTAAACTGAAATGGATTAACCAAAGATCCCAATTCGGCGGTTAATTTTTTATGATGATCTTCCAAGCCTAACATGCCTAAATCAGCTATCCGATTGGTTAGATGCACTAACTGACTGCCATTAGGTTGAGTGCCCTCCAAAACATAAATGGTGTCCTCAAGGCCCCTGATAGCCTTAACTAAAAATTCAATGGCTGCTTCTGTCTGCCCCACCACATCCGGCGTGACGTCAACCGGGTGAAGAACTGTAGCATGCAATCGGGCTGTTAAGTCCGGAACACTACCCTCAATAGGTTGGTGCCTTCTCGCCAGCTCATAAATGAGGTGGTCCCTCCTCAACAAGCAGATCCCGGGGCACTGTCTGACAGCCATTAGCATTAGTCACCTAAAATAACAAAATAGCAGACAAATGTCATGTTACAATTCAAACCAACGGTAACTCTAATGGGAATATTACAATCGCAACCACGCTCTGCTCTCGTGGCTTACCGACGTCGTCCGCCCAGTGGGGCCTGCTGTTTCTCTTCAGCCCAAGTAATGTAGATTTGTGACTGGGTACTACAGTGCTACAGTTTTATACTTGACATGGCCCAACTTTGGCATGCAGTAGTTTAGTGTCACTGGCTTCTGAAGAAGGCCAAATTATTTTTGTTGAAACGTGGGTAGAGATTGGTTTCTATTTGCAACTGAGGCTGACGTGTTACATGTTGAAAAATTTATATTTCCTCAAATGTTAGTAAATTACCCCTTATCTGTTTCATGCAACATCCTTGGGTTTTTGCTTGTGGTATGCCACTTACCTTCGAGGTACGGTACATGATGAAAGTAGATGGATTACAGTGACTTTTATAAGTAAAACTAGCCTCTACCCCACAGCTTCGCTCGCGCACACGTTCGTCACATCTCATCCTACGCCCTCCCGTCTGTGTCCACCTCCTCCTCCACTGGTATCTCTGTCCACCTCATCTCCTCACCTCCATCTGTCCTTCTCCTCCTCCCTAGCCTCTCTGTCTCTCCATCTCCTCCACCCTCTCTCTCCAACCATATATTCCCCTCACTCCCGCTGTCTCTATCCTCCTCCCCACTCTCTGTCCATCTGCTCTCACCCTCTCTTCCTTTTCCACCTGTCCACTACCCCTGTACATCTTCCTCCATCTGCTTCCTGCATCTCCCCTGGTCTACCAGTCTCTCCCCATCGCCTTCTCCTACCTCTCCGCCGTTCTCTTCTTCTCCCTCTTGCTGTCCATCTCTTCCTCCTCCCCTCTCTGTACATCTCCTCCTCCTCATGTCTCTCTGCATATCTGATCCTCCCCGTCTCTCCATGTCCATCACCTCCTCTCCCCTCCTTCTGTGTCCATTTCCTCCTCCCCTCTTTGTCTGTTCACTAACTCTTCCCTGCCCTCTCTCTATCTCCTCCTGCCCCAGTCTCTCCTTCCACCACCTCCTGCCGCCATCTACCATTCCCCTATCCTCCTTCTTCTCTCCCTTTCTCTAGCCCTACTCACCTTCCTCTCTTTCTTTGTTTATACACTCCTGACCCCTCTTTTCCTATCCAGCCCCCAGACCCTCCTGTCTTCTGTCTGTTCATCCCCTCCTCCATCCATCTCAACATCCCCCAGCTAAGCCCATCTGCAGGAGTAGCTACTGCAACACAGATCGATGAATCAGGCCGATACTGTTCCCATAACACAGCTCTTGTGCACAGGAGCCTACAAGTCAGAAGCTTGAGAACCATTTTTTACCCCTGATTTAGTGACTGCCCTGGAAAGCAGGTTGATAAGGCTGGCTGATACAACTCGAATACAACAGGTAAGCCTACATGTCTTGGACTGGAAAACTGCTCCTTGCCCCCCGACATGTAGGTGGCCCTACAAAGTAGGTTGATAAGACAGGGAGGATACTATTTCCAAATAACAAGAATGCCATTCAGGACAGCAAATATGGTAGGAGCTGGAAAATACATTTCTGTCAATATTAGTGGACTATAAAATCCTCAGTGCTGATACTCGTGAAGTTTGCTACATGTGAGTCAGATTTGGTTGAAATCGATCTATGGGTTTGAGAGGAGTTCCCAGAATATATATACGGGGTGGTCCATCTGAAGTTTCTGATGAGATTATCTCAAAAACTATACATCGAGTAAAAATAGTGGGTAAGACAGGTTCGTAAGCTCAGAGGGGGACATCAAATAATACTACATGTGACCTCCAGTCCCTGCCCCTTTGGGTGGGGTGGGGGGCAGCTTTTAAATCTTAAATGGAAACACCCATTTTTATCGCAGATTCGGATTCTCCATAAAAAAGTAATCAAGTTTTGTCTGATACATTTTTTTAAACCATTTACTGATGGCGCTGAAATCGGGAAAAAAGTAAAATTGGGGAAGAACTCTGATTTATTTAGAATTATCCGAGAAAGACGCATCAAATCGATAAGAAATGTGCACCAATTCTTTCGTTACACCAGATTAAGCTATTTTTGTACAAAATGTACTGTATCCTACTTTTAGTGTTACCCAGAACAACGACATGGACGTAGTAGAATGATGTTCCCATGGGCTGCTTCATTAGTGTGAGTCCCCTTGCCTCTCACATGTTGGGGTGCTTCATTAGTGTGAGTCCCCTGACCTCTCACAATTTGGGGTGCTTAATTAATGAAATTAGCCACGAAGAAATTGTTCAGAATTATCCCTATTTGCTTCAATGCATAAAGTCTACGAAAGTTGTCCACAGTTTTGAGGAGCACATCCCGTGGTATGGCTGCACACGCTCTCCGAATGCGTTGCTCCATATCGTTTCAGGTTGTGGGCTGCCTTTCATAAGCAATATTTTTTAAATAACCCCACAAAAAAAAATCAGGAGATGTTAGGACTGGTGAACGTGAAGACCACTGAATTGGTCCGCCGCGTCCTATCCACCGACCAGGGTACCGTAAATTTAAAACGTTCCGCACATTCTTAGCATAATGGGGAGCTGCTCGGTCCTGTTGGAACCACATTTCTTGCCTTGTTTATAAATCTTCCATTAGCTCCAACAAATCAGCGCGGAGAAGATGTAAATAAGATTCCCCAGTAACATTTCGTTCAAAACAATACCGCCCTATCAAGTAATCGTTTAAAATTCCACACCAGACCATTAACGACCATTTGTGTTGATCGTCAACGGGTCTGTGCCAGTCTGGATGACAGGGGATTAATAATGACATACATGACGATTTAATTCGTGATTGTTTTTGAGTGTGGTTTTATTGGGGAACATAACGTATGTAAAAAAATCATTGTGACCTCTTATCATTTCCAAGGTCCATTGGCAGAAATCCACGTGTATTTGCATATCTTAATGCCTGTGTCAGTGTGATATGATACGCATGATATTTATGTGCCTTCAAAATCCTCAAAACAGTTGATTTTGGTATTCCAGTTTGTCTCTGAATCGAACGACTACTCATTTCAGGATCCAGTTGAACACAGGCGAGAACGGTAATGGTACGAGCGTCATTTTCATTGTATTCCCGATGACGAGGTGTACGGCGCATGTATCCATTTCCAGCTCGTTGAGTGCTATTTCGAATAATGTTTTTGCTGGGATGTCGTCTGTTTGGGAAACGATCCGCATGCAATTGCGCAGCTGCAGCGTAATTGTTATGGCATTCACCTAAAATTAACATCATATCAACAATCTATGTTTCGCTAAAGAATAATCTACTTTCTTCAGTTGATGTTTGCGGTTCACAATCTGAAAGTGAAGTGTCGTCTGCTTTTTAAATAGAGATGGGGCCCCTCCACGCCCGCACCAACGTGGTGACCAAACCAAAAGTTCTACTGTCACCTCCGTCAACATGTTAGTTATCTTGTAAGTGGATCACAGAATGCTGGGCTGTGATGTTATCCGTGCGTCTGGGTAAGACTACGCATTAATACGGTCCATCAGGATAGTGGACGAAACGCGAGTGAAGGTAGCGATTTGAAGAGCAGAGGGAAAAAAGTGCCAGGGCTCGCGCCGTGAGAAAAAAATCTCTGCGACGGTGGGATGGGTAGTAAGAGCAGTAGTGGCTTACTACCTGCGATGTTCATGCAAGGTTAGATTTGTTAGTATGGGTATCATGCATCATTACCGTGGCAGGCGATGGCGATGTATCCCAGTTGCTGCAGCCGCTACATTGCTGGAACAATCAAGATCGACATATAGTAGTGGGAGATCGGCCCATAGATCATCTCACTGTGTGGGGGATGTGTGGAGCTTGTCTGCATGCAGTGTACGGTACGGCTTCCCTGCGTGGTGCCAGTTATTCGGCAGTGTATTCCAGCTGGATATCCAGTAATGGCGTCTGATTAACAGGGGCTTATCTGTACCGTTGTGTTTGCATGTGCTTGGCCATCGATGTTAGGTCCTTACAAGTATGTCTTTTGGTCTTTTATGTTTCCATCTATGGTTGTGGTCGTAGTTCCCCAGATTCAGAATAAACGGGTTCTGCGAATGTCTGGAGTTTCTGTATAGTCTTGTGGTGAGTTTGTGGAATACCTCCGTGAGAGTCTCAAGTCGGTATTCCTACTGAAGGTCCGCGATGCGTGTGTATCGTGGAGTATTGCTTATGATTTTGAGTACTTTGTTTTGTGTGAGCTGCAGACGGCGCAGGCGTGTAGGCGCAGCGTATCCCCAGACAGGAGCTGCGTACGTCATCAGGGGTCGAATAAGTGTCTTGTACATGGACCTCGACACCCTTCTGTTCAGTGTGCTACGCCTGTTGAGCGTAGGGTAGAGCTGTTTGAGCCTCGCACTAGCTCGGTTGGTCATGTGCTGTATGTGGTCCCCCCAGAGTAATTTCCGGTCCAGCCAGACACCGAGGTATTTGACTTTCTCACGGAAACATATTGGGCGTGCATGTAGAGTTATTGGGCTGCAGTGTCGGTGTTTGCGCAGTTGCTTCGATCTTCTAGTGAACAAAACGGCTTCGCACTTGTCGACGTTTACTCTAACACGCCATTTCTCCAACCAAGGCTCAGCCACTCTGAGTGCAGTTTGTAAGCGTGACGTAATGTTTGATGGTTTACAATCTTGCGCGAGGATGGCTGTGTCAT
This sequence comes from Schistocerca serialis cubense, assembly GCF_023864345.2. Taxonomy (NCBI): domain Eukaryota; kingdom Metazoa; phylum Arthropoda; class Insecta; order Orthoptera; family Acrididae; genus Schistocerca; species Schistocerca serialis. Next base: position 989,574,021 of record NC_064640.1, on the reverse strand, counting down.
CCGCGTAGATTGCCATCGTTGTGTTGTATGTGGTTGGGAGATCGTTTATGTAGAGGTTGAACAGTAGGGGCCCTAGGATGCTTCCCTGGGGTACTCCCGCGTGTATACCGTGTCGTGTTGATTGTTTTCCCTGCACGTCAGTGTTGAAACTCCTGTCTGTGATCGCATTGCACCGACCTTTATACTGAGCCATGGTTCGCAGTTTGGCCATGGTAGCGCCACAGTCGGGTGAGTAATGCAATTGTGAAGAGTTCCCTAACGAGATTTTAATACCATTCCGCCTCCCTCCATCAAAAACTGTGGTGGGTAGGACACATTTTGTAAAAAAAGAGCTTAATTTGGCGTAACAAAAGAACTGGTGTACATTTTGTATCGATTTGATGCGTCCTTCTCGGATCATTCTAAATGAAGAGTTCTTCCCCAACTTTACTTGTTTCTCGATTTCAGCGCCATCTGTCAACGGTTTAAAAAAATATTTCCGGCAAAACTTGATTACTTTTTTATGGAGAATCCGAATCTGCGATAATAAATGGGGGTTTTAATTTAAAATTTAAAAGTTGTCCCCCCCCCCCGCCCCACCCAAGGAGGCGGGGTCTTGGGGTCACATGTGGTATCATTTGATGTCCTCCTTTGAGCTTACGAACTTTTCTTACCCACCATTTCCACCCGATGTACAGTTTTCGAGATAATCTCATCCGAAACTTCAGATGGACCACCCTGTATATACAACCTGTTTCATTAACATAATACTTTTCGCAGTCATCAACATACATTTGGTAAATACAAGGTTGTAAAAGCTGGTGTACTTTATTAATCTAATGATTAACATTCAGCCACAGAAATGGATGTATATAAATCAACCTTCAGTATAGTTTTAAAAATATCTGTGTGCCACCATAAGAGATGCTTCCTAGATATGGCTGTATCGAAGAATGTGACTCCTTCTTACACGCTATTCTGTCTAATGTTAGTTTATCATCAGTTTTGTTACATGTAGCATTTAGTTTATTGTTACAAATTTTATCAACCACAATGAAACCTAACTGTTGTTGAGCACTATAGTTGTTTTCTGACTTCCTCATCAAATAAGGGAAATATGATTACCTCGTTCACCACAGAATGAAAATATGTTTTTAATGAACACGAGAATACCTGTAGGTACCAAGTGTTACAAAAATCTTAATTCTGAGTTTACACTATTTACCTAGTTTTTCTGGCAGATTGTCATTCGTGATATGTCAACCGAATATGTTGATGCTCCCATTCATCAGAAATTCAACTGTAAATTTTATGTCTGGATACCTCTACTGACCCTCCCCCCCCCCCCCCCCCCCATGAACTATGGACCTTGCCGTTGGTGGAGGGGCTTGCGTGCCTCAGCGATACAGATAGCCGTACCGGAGGTGCAACCACAACAGAGGGGTATCTAGCCGTACCGGAGGTGCAACCACAAAAGAGGGGTATCTGTTGAGAGTCCAGACAAACGTGTGGTTCCTGAAGAAGGGCAGCAGGCTTTTCAGTAGTTGCAGGGGCAACAGTCTGGATGATTGACTGATCTGGCCTTGTAACACTAACCAAAACGGCCTTGCTGAGCTGGTACTGCGAACGGCTGAAAGCAAGGGGAAACTACAGCCGTAATTTTTCCCGAGGGCATGCAGCTTTACTATATGTACTGCGGCGTGTATGGCATTCATTACGCCAGAGATTGCAATTGTGTGTAGCAAATGATGGCCACCACATTGAACATCTATTGGCCTGACATGTCGGGACACACTCTATTCCACTCCGTAATTGGAAACGGAAACCACGTGTAATGGTAATGTACATGTGCGTCAGTGAAAAAACACCAATAAAAAGGTGTTAGCATGTGGACTTAATGCACTGTTCCAGTCTCTCCTGTACCTAAGGTCCATCACCGTGCCCTTTGGATCCCTACGTAATTCGGTGCTCTCCGATACATACGATCGAACAGCGGAGGAGTGGTACTCAAGCGACAACTTTAGGTTACAATATCTCCGGATGTAATTAACATTTTACAATGCAACAAACGGCACTGATTACGTATTTGTTTATATGTTCAGATGTGCTAACAAAACTAACGGGGTTCCATTTCAAAAACCTAGGTTTGTGTTAAAAAACATACTTCCGTGCATTTTTTATGGATTGTATTAAACAATTACACTAGCCCCTCTCCTCACGTTCGGTCTGTGGAATCGGTTCGTCAGTATTTGATGTGGTTTACGAAATATATCCAGCGGTAACGTTAGGTGACTCACCCTGTATATTGAGATGACAAACTGTGGAACAAAACGGTCACTGTAGAAACACAACACATCATAAAAACCACACCATGTGGTAAAAAAGGTATGAATTCGTAATTTATGTGTTTTTCAAATATCTGTAATTACGATTTAAAAACCAATAGCTACATGTATACAAACAGCAAAGAACACTGTTTATCTTTAACAGATGAAAACTAAAAGCCCACTGAAGATGCTGCAACTGCAGTGAAACATGTTTGAGTTAAAAAACAAAATTGTGTTTTGCTGAAGGCGGACCCTATCCAAAAATATACGTATTTCTACTGCTATCTAATGTTCGTACACTTTTGCTGGTGTAAGTGACAACTCTCTTACGGGCCTGAGTGATAGGGTGTACCAGCTTTCTGCTTTCCTTCTCCATCTTGCAGCACTCCAGCACATTATGCACCATTTTACCAGCATGACTTCGTACTACGAATCTTCCTTTCCTTTTAGGCGTCACGGGATTCGTACTCGAACCGTGTGATGGACGTGGAGCAGCGTCTTCACTCATTTCAAAATACGAGACGAGCAACAAGCAATGCACAACACAATGCAAAACAAAGCGCAGAATACACTAGCTATTCTGTAATGGTTGGCAGTGCTGTAAAAGCGGTGGGACAGGACTGACCTCTACCGATAACTTCAGCAACTATAGATCAAAACACCCCCACGTAAAACTGCCACGATATAGTGTCCGAACAATAGTCACGAGAAAAATAAGATATGCCTCTCATTTTTCTACTCTGCAACAAGTCATAAGATGTACAAATAACACGAGTCAAATCTGCCATGCATGTTTCAATCAGTTACACAGGGTGATTTTTTCCACTGTGTTCAAACTCTGGGGATTGATCGATGAGAGGATACGGAACAAGAAGGGTCTAATGAACTTATGTCCGGAAATGCTGGTTTCCATGCTAGAGACCAATTATTCATTCATGCGAGCACACTGTTATATAGACTGTGGTGTAATACGCGCTGTGCTGTGCAGCCACAGCCACAGTACATGTTGAGAACGGTTTCCATGCGCCTCAACGCATGCGTGTGCGCGCCGTAGCATGTTCTGTCTCACACGTTCATATCGGCCAGACTGCATCCGAACAGTGTCAAAGGCAGCATGAATACGTTGCTCCAGTGTCTCCACATCTGGAACGGGCTCTGCATACACCATACTTTTGAGATGGCCACATAGCCAGAAATCGCAAGGGTTGAGATCCGGTGAACGAGCAGGCCATGCAACTGGACCCCCTCGTCCTATCCATCGGCAGGGGAATACACGATTGAGATGCGTCCGGATGTTAATGGCGAAGTGGGCTGGAACACCGTCATGTAGCAGCCAAATAACCCTTATAATCATCAATGGCACTTCTTTCACCAGGTGAGACAAAGTCACCCACAAGAAATGCCGATAGTTCTGGCCTGCTAGGTGACGTGGGAGGAAGACTGGTCCCAAAATAAGGTCGCCAGTTATCCCGACCACACTTCCCGGCTGTACCGATGCTGATGACTAGCTGCCACCATACCATGGGGGTTCTGCACACTATCCCACAGATGACTGTTGTGGAAGTTGACGATACCACTCTGCGTAAAGGTGGCCTCATCTGTGAGTAGGATGGATGAAACAAATCACCGAATCGTGGTTGCCTGGTGAAGAAACAAGTCACAAAACTCCTCCCGATGTGGAATGTCTGTCGCTAATAGAGGCAAAGGTGGAAAAATGGGCCCCTGCAGGTATTATGGGCCCCCTACATATTTGGAAGTACACGCCACGAATTCTAGTGGAGAGCACATGAACTACTAGAACTAGTCGCTAAACTTCACTGTAGAGTGTGCAGACGTAGTAGCTGTCATGGTTTGTGAGTACTTGTGCTGTGAATTTTTTCGCTGTCATCAAAAGTTTGAAAGGTTAGTGTTTATCTGAATAAAACTCAAATTTCTAACATGTTATTACTAAAACTAAGGTAACGCACGTATTTGGCTTATTGTTGGGATGCCGTTTTACATTAATTAACGTCGGTTGCGAACCAAACTAACCGTAGGCAAAATCGTTTTTCCCAAGATGTCGAGGGTGAATAAATGGGCCCCTTTTGCTGCTGGTATTATGGGCCCCATAAAATCCATCAGATTTTATGGGACCATTTACAAATATTGCTACTCTTTATGTTTCAGATGCCTCGAAGACATCTTGTACCTTAAAAAAAAATCGGAACGGCAATCGTGGGACAAAGCAAATATGTCAAATGCTATTGTAGCTATTAAAGAGAAAAAATGGGGTTGGAAAAAGCGGTTAAAGTGTACTCTGTCCTTCTTTCTACGCCCCAAAGGCTTTCACGAATCGATAAAACGGTCGAAGAAATAGTTAATATTAAACTGGGCCGTCCACCGGTTTTACCACAGGGACTTGAGGACGAACTGGTTAAATATCTTCTCATTATGGCATCCAAATTCTACAGCCTTACCAGAAATGACGTCAGGCGCATGGCCTACCAGCTTTGCACAAGAAATAAAATTCCTCATCCATTTGTAAAAGGCGAAGTTTCTGGTCGAACTTGGTTTGACCGTTTTATGTCACGGCACAAAAATATTCTGTCTATTTTGAAGCCACCTGCAACTTCGATTTCACGTGCTAATGGGTTTAATAAACAAGCTGTCGACAATTTCTTCAGTTTACATGAAGCTGCGTTCAGTAACTACAAATATCCTGCGGACAGAGTTTTTAATGTAGACGAGTCAAAAAATGGCTCTGAGCACTATGGGACTTAACTGCTGAGGTCATCAGTCCCCTAGAACGTAGAACTACTTAAACCTAACTAACCTAAGGACATCATACACATCCATGCCCGAGGCAGGATTCGAACCTACGACCGTAGCGGTCGCGCGGTTCCAGACTGTAGCGCCTAGAACCGCTCGACCACCGCAGCCGGCAGACGAGTCAGGTCTTAGCGTCGTTCAAAGAAAAATTTATCGTGTCATCGGCCTGAGGGGAAAAAGGCAAGTTGGTGCATTATCTGCAGCTGAAAGAGGATCACTTGTAACGTGTAAAAAGATGCTTATGTGCGTGACTATTGTGAATAGACTAGACATGGGCTGTGAAAATCATCCCACCAGTAGACTAATTAACAATGTTCAGAGTGAATCTTTCTTTAATTATACACAAAAATTAAATAAAATTTTTTCAAATTTTTGTTTATTTTTATTTCAAACTACCTTGGGGCCCATATTACCATCACAAATTCTTGACGCAACAAAATGCAGACTATCAGGAAAAATAAAATTTTGTTTTAAATGTTAAAAAGTTGAAACAAAACATGTCGTAACTATTTGCAGAACATACTAGAGAAATGTTTTATGTTAATTTCAGGTGATTATACTAAAAATAAAAGGTGTTATATAAAAAAAAACAAAGTGGGGGCCCATTTATCCACCTTTACCTCTAAGCCCTGCACGCGCTGTGATAAGGGTAGTAACAATTGTCATGGAGAATGTTGCACACGGTCTTTCGGCTTATCCTGTACCGGCGGTTCAACTGCCTGACACGGCAATCGCCTTCCAAAGTGTTAATCATATTTTCCTCCAAGTCTGGTGTCAGAACACTTTGGGTAAGTCCTTCATGATTTCCTGCTTCCTGAAACGACCTCGTTTCAGACAAACGGCGAAACACTGTTGGAAACACTGAATGCTGTGGTTGTTGTCGGCGGGGATAGTCTCCTGATACAACCTTGCTGCCCGCCGCCCGTTGCCATTTGCCTTTCCGTAAGTAAACACCATGTCGGCAAGATGTCGACTCGAATACGGAACGCTTCTGTACAAAGCTGTATCACATCCACTACAAGTTGAGTCAACAAGAGATGTGAATCGGACACAACTTTAGAGCGAGGTGGCGCAGTGGTTAGCACACTGGACTCGCATTAGGGAGGACAACGGTTCAAACCCGCGTCCGGCCATCCAGATTCAGGTTTGCCGTGGTTTCCCTAACCCGAATCCGGTAAACGCCAGGATGGTTTCTTGGAAAGGACACGGCCGACTTCCTCTCCCATCCTTCGTTTATCCGATGGGACCGATGACCTCGCTGTTTGGTCCCCTCCCCCAACTCAAGCAACCAGCCAACACAGCGTTGCCAATTACTATGGCAGGAGATGGCGCTAGGGCATGACGTATGAGGAACAGTACCACCCTCTATGAGGAAACCATGAATACTGTAACTGTGGCTCCATCGTACAGCGGGTATTAGACCGCAGTCTCTGTAACAAAGTACGATTGAGTAAATGGTCTCTAGCAAGGAAATCACGCTTTTCCGGACATAAGTTCATTAGAGCTTTTCCGCTCCGTATCCTTTCCTCGACCAGTCCCTAGAGTTTGTGCACGGTGGAAAAAATCATCCTGTACATAGAATGCAAAGAGATCCTAGAGGTCGTTGGTGCATGCATAAAGTACAAATAGTTATAACTTGAATGGTACAACAAGAACTGCAGCCAAGAGAAAGCAACATGGAACAACGAGTAACCTGCGCTATCTGGCGACGATCACTGTACTTCCCTACTTTCCAACTATATATTATGCTATTACTTATTTTAATGAAACACTCTTGCAGTTTACTTGTTTTCGTAACTTTACGTCTATCGTTGTTCGATTTTCATTCTTATTACTTACTACTCAAATCAAAACATAAACTGGAATATGAGAAACGGGACAATATGCATGTTCTCGAATTTTATTCCGTCTTCTTCCCTTTATAACACTAATTGTAGAGCCATCACAACAGCCACCCACCGCGTGGATGCCTTCCTCCTCAATGAAACCTTCCTCCAACCCCACCACACCGTCCACGCTTCACCCTACCTCCTCCACCGCTCCGATAATCCCCTCCCGATTGCGCGTGGCGGAGTTGCCATTGGTCACCACCGCCAGATCCCCGTTCGGCTGCAACCTCTCCTTCCTGACCCCACCAAACACCTGATCCTTAGTCTCTTTTTCCGTGGCCTTACCGTTACCTGCGCCACCATCTATGTCCGCCCTAACGCCCCTATTCCCTTCGACTTCCTCTCCCACATTGACCGTACCTTCTCCTCCTACGTGATTGCCGCCGACCTCAACATCCATAGTCGTTCCGCCGCCCAGTTACGGCGGTGGCATCGGTTCCTCTCCTCCCTTCAAGGCGACCTCCTCCCCATCCCCCAGCACACCCGTCCCGAATCCAACTCCACTCCCAATGTTATCCTTTCCTCCCCCAACCTCCTTGGCCGCATAACGGTGGATGTCCTGGAGCCTATTGGTAGCGACCATCTCCCTGTCCTCCTCACCGTTTCAGACGGTCGTCGCCCCCGCCCTGACCCTCGTAATGACCCTCCCCCTATGTACATCCATGACTATTCCCATGCCAACTGGAATGCCTACCGGGATACCCTATCCACCCAGGTCGATAGCCATCCCTTCACCTACCACCACCCTGACGATGTAACCCATGCCGCCTCCTTTCTCCAGCAGACCTTGTCTGAGGCCGTGGAGGCCCACATCCCTACTGTCGCCGTCCACCCCCACCGTCCTACCTTACCCCCACAAGCCGTCCTCCTCATCCGTGAATCCCGCCGTCTCTACTGTGCCTTTCTCTGCACGCGTGACCCGGACACACTACGACGCCACCCGCAACTCCAGCGACACATTCGTAATTTGCTCGCGGCTAAGAAACGCTGGGACTGGCGACAGACATGCACCCGTTTAAATGCTATCCTACGTATAAACTCGTCCAAGTTCTGGTGAGCCTTCCGTCACCTTACCGGAACTAAACCCTCCCCCTACTATCCTCTTCTCCATGATGATCACCCCTTCCCTTACTCCCTTAGTAAGGCCAATCACTTTGCCTCTTACCTCTCCGATGTCTTCTCCATCCCCGATGATCCCCAGTTCGATTACTCCCTCTTCCCGGACGTCCGCGATCGAACTGACACTTATGTCCCTCCCCTCGCTCCTGGTTTCCAGTACTTGGACAACATTGCACACACAGGACTCAATGCCCCTATCACTACACAGGAGCTCATTGCTACACTCCGCACGAAACGCAACACCGCTCCTGCTCACGATCGTGTCACCTACTGTCACCTTCGTGAAGCTCCTGTCTCTTTCCTCTCCACCCTGGCCAGGATCTACAATAGTCCTGTCCACCGGTTACTACCCCAACCTGTGGAAAACCTCCCATATCCTGATGTTCCTTAAACCTGGCAAACCGCCGTCCGCTGTCTCCTCCTACTGTCCCATCAGCCTTACCTCGGTCTTCAGCAAGGTCCTGGAATCTATCCTCACCCGCCGCATCCACCAGCATCTCCGCCAGCACCATCTCCTTCCTGTTACCCAGTGTGGCTTTTGGCCGTCCTTCTCTTCCGATGATCTTCTCCTTCACCTCACTCATCTCCTTTCCGACCAGCTTAATTCCCGTCTCTCCGCAATCTTCCTCTCCCTGGACCTCGAACGAGCTTATGACCGCATATGGCATTCCGGTCTCCTCTTCAAGCTCCAAACCTTCGCCCTTCCCATTAACTACGTCCGTCTGATCAGCTCCTTTCTCTCCCACCATCCTTCCTACGTCACCATCCATAACACCGACTCCTACACCTTTTTCCCCTCCGCCGGTGTGCCACAAGGCTCCATCCTCTCCCCCCTTCTGTACCTTTTGTATACGACGGACATGCCTCCGCCGTCACCCCCCATCCACCTCCTCCAGTTTGCCGATGACACCACCTTCCTTGCCCTTGCCCCCACCCTGCAGCGCTCCCAAAACCTTCTCCAATCCCATCTTGACCCGTTCACCACTTTGTGTAACCAGTGGTTGCTCAAGGTCAATCCCTTCAAAACCCAGGCGATCATTGTAGGCAAAACCACCCCTTCCTTCCGCCTCCTTGATTTCTATCTCACCATCTATGGCTGTCCTATCGCCATCACTCCCACCCTTAAGTACCTTGGCGTCACCCTCGACCGTCGCCTCTCCTGGACTCCCCATCTCTGGACAATCCAAGCCAAGGCACGCTCCCGACTCCGTCTCCTCAAGCTCCTTTCCGGCCGTACGTGGGGTCTGGACCGCCCCCCCCCCCCCCCACCATCCTCCACACCTATAAATCCCTCATCCGCCCTATCCTTTGTTACGCCCATCCAGCCTGGATCTCCGCCCCCCCCCCCCTACCTTTTATAAATCCCTCCAAATCCTTGAACGCCATGCTCTCCGCCTCGCCTATCGCATCCATCTCCCCTCCCCCATGTGGATCCTGTATGATCTCATCCCCTTCCCCCACCTCCTCCTCTTCCTTGAAAGGATACGGATCCTGTACACCTCCCGCAAACTCAATCCTCCTCATCCGCTTGTCTCACCAATCCTCTCCCACCCCCGCCCGCTGCCGCGCCTGTATTCCCACGTCCCACCCGGTCTCCATCTCTCCACCCTCCTTACCCTCTCCCAAGGTGGCTTCCGCCAGCTCCTCCTCCCTGATGATGTCTTCCTCCCCTCCATCTACCCTTCCTATCAGCTTTTATCCTCCCCCCCCCACTTCCTGTGTCCTTTCCTTTAGGCACCCTCCCTCCGTTCTCTTCCCTTCCCTTCTCTTTTCTTTTCCCCCAACCCCTCCCTCTTCCCCTATTTCCCCGGGCTTCCCCTCCCCCTTCCTCCCTTCCCCCTATCTCCCCTGCCCTTGGCATCTGCTCTCCCCTCTCCCTCTCCCACCCCCCCTCCTCCTCTCTTGGCAGGTCCCCAGACTCGTACACGGTTAGTGAACATTTGCGCGCCGGAGATCAACGCCTCGTGTCCTGTGTGTGTCGTCGTTTTGTGCTTCAGTGGTTCAGTGTTATTCGTTTTTGTGCACCTACGTTCACGTGTGACAATATTCTTCTCTGTCCAAGTGTCTGAACAAATTTTATCTTGGACTCTACACCCGTGAACGGCTCCATGTATTTTAAAAAGTGTTTGTCTCCGTTTCTATGTCCACCATGTTTTTTTTTCTCTCGATGTCTTCATTTGTATCTCGTGTGTTCTCTGCGGCCAAAGAGCGGCGTAGCATGCTGCTGCTGGCCTGCCTGTTAACAGGTTTGGAAATAACAATAAAGAAAAAAAAAAGCCATCACAACACTCTACCTCAATCAGTTCACCTCCCGGTGCAAGCAGTGGCTCCTGAAAGACAGCCCTGCCCAAACGCAGGCAATAATTACAGGCCACAGTTTCCGCCCCCACAAATTTAGCTTACTATTTACGACCGTATTATCCAGCTAACTAACAAACTAAAATAGCTCGGAGTAACATTTGATCGCCGACTAACAAGGAAGCACCATCTACTAATTATTCAACAGAAAGCACACAATAGACTAAAATTACTAAAACTACAAACCAGCTGGACATTGGGCTTGCACCCTTCCACGAACCTCTGCACCTATAAATCCCTGATCCACCCCATCCTCTGTTATGCAAATATGACTTGGACTTCCGCTCCTGCCTCCTTTTATCATGACTTCCAGACCCTCTAACATCATGCGCTCCGCCTAGCCTTTGGGATGCGCTTACTCTCCTCCACCCCTCTACCAACTTTTAAATTCTCCTCCTTGCACGTCCATCTTGGACCCCTCTGAGTATTCTACCTTATCCACAAACTTCGCACTACCCACCCGCTAGTTTCCCCCCTGCTCAGTGATTCTGGCACTCTTCTGCGCCTCTACCACCACATTTCCCCAGCCCTACACCTCCACACCCTCCACGTCCTCTCCCAACGAAACTTATATTGCCTTCTTTTACTGGGCTATGACCCTGAATACGTCAGGCGTTCACTACACGCAGGAAGCGGCTACAAGGTGTAACATCATAGATTAAGGGTCGATCTGCGACAGCAATCGTACAACTTGCGTACGGGCCGCTAGACGCCGCCGCGAGTGCATTGCGATCGCTGGCGCGCGTGTTGCGTACGGGCCGCGAGCTGCCGCCACGAGTGCAACCGTATGTAAGTGCCGACGGAGTTCGGCCAGCTCTCATTTTGTTGGCATCTCATTGTTGCCTATTCTCTTATTTGCTTAGTTGCTTAGCTGTTATTCGTTTATGGCTCATGTTATTGTGCACTCTTTCAGCCATTCTAATTGTTTTGATTTACTTCCAATTGAGAAATGCTCATTTTGGCATTTCACTTTTGCATATTTCTCATTTTGTTAATAATATGCTCCTTAGCTTTTTACAGTTGAATTGATTAACATAGTCTTATGTACTGTTTGTTCATTTCAGTCTGTTCATATTTTGATGTTCTTTAAATACTGTAATAATTATCGGAAGATCGGAAGCATTTCTTCCCTTAAACTTGTGCAAAGTAATCTCGATGTAGGATTTGTTCTGTGACACAGGTGTAAGGTTTTGAATATAAATGATATACGAAACTGTGCTTTAAAAGGAATTTATTTTTTCAGTTTGTACTACATCAGACGACAATTTTGTGATATGAGGGAGAAATTTGATGGGCGAACCCATGGAAATAATTTTAAGTGATCCCCTTTAAAAATAAAAATTTGCGTGACACTGAAAGACGTGACACTGTAGGCACCGAAAATTTATATATATAAAATTATACGTCACAAAGGGTAGCGGAGTACGTGTGGAGTGCACATGTGGGTTTTTTAGATAAGAGAATTCCCTCCCTAGGCCCGAAAAGACGCCTCCTGAGACGCTACAACGTAGCAGTAGGCAAAAAGCAACAGGGAATAAAAATATTAATGTGGTAATAGTAAACTGCAGGAGCGTCTATAGAAAGGTCCCACAACTGCTCTCATTAATAAACGGTCAATATGCCCACACAGAACTAGGGACAGAAAGTTGGCTGGAACCAGATGTAAACAGTAATGAAATTCTAAACTCAGATTGGAATGTTTACCGCAGAGACAGGCTGGACAGTGAAGGGGGAGGCGTGTTTATAGCGATAAAAAGTGCAATAGTATCGAAGGAAATTGATGGAGATCCGAAATGTGAAATAATTTGGGTGACAGTCACGGTTAAAGTAGGCTCAAACATGGTAATTGGCTGTCTGTATAGGCCCCCTGGCTCAGCAGCTGCTGTGGCAGAGCACTTGAAGGAAAATTTGGAAAATATTTCGAGTAGATTTCCTGACCATGTTATAGTTCTGGGTGGAGATTTTAATTTGCCAGATATAGACTGGGAGGCTCAAACGTTTATGACGGGTGGCAGGGAAAAAGAATCCAGCGAATTTTTTAAAGTGCATTATCTGAAAACTAACTTGAGCAGTTAAATAGAGAACCAACTCGCGGCGATAACATATTAGACCTTCCGGTGACAAACAGACCCGAACTATTTGAAACAGTTAACGCAGAATAGGGAATCAGCTATCATAAAGCGGTTGCTGCATCGATGAATTCAGCCGTAAATAGAAATATTAAAAAAGTTAGGAAGATTTTTCTGTTTAGCAAAAGTGACAAAACGTAGATTTCAGAGTACTTGACGGCTCAACACAAAAGTTTTGTCTCAAGTACAGATAGTGTTGAAGATCAGTGGACAAAGTTCAAAACCATCGTACAATATGCATTAGATGAGTATGTGCCAAGCAAGATCGTAAGAGATGGAAAAGAGCCACCGTGGTACAACAACCGAGTTAGAAAACTGCTGCGGAAGCAAAGGGAACTTCACAGCAAAAATAAACATGGCCAAAGCCTAGCTGACAAACAAAAATTACACGAAGCGAAATGTAGTGTGAGGGGGGCTATGCGAGAGGCGTTCAATGAATTCGAAAGTAAAGTTCTACGTACTGACTTGGTAGAAAATCGTTAGAAATTTTGGTCTTATGTCAAAGCGGTAGGTGGATCAAAACAAAATGTCCAGACACTCTGTGACCAAAATGGTACTGAAACAGAGGATGGCAGACTAAAGGTCGAAATACTAGATGTCTTTTTCCAAAGCTGTTTCACAGAGGAAGTGTGGTGTCACCGCCAGACACCACACTTGCTAGGTGGTAGATTAAATCGGCCGCGGTCCATTTAGTACATGTCGGACCTGCGTGTCGCCACTGTGTGATCGCAGACCTAGCGCCACCACAAGGCAGGTCTCGTGATACGAACAAGCACTCGTCCCAGTTGTACGAGGACATTGCTAGCGACCATACGGACGAAGCCTTCCTCTCATTTGCCGAGAGACAGTTAGAATAGCCTTCTGCTAAGTCCATGGCTACGACCTAGCAAGGCGCCATTAGCCTTACCTACTTTGAGAATTATAGTATAAATGTCTCAAGAAGAATGCTGTAGTCATCAACTAATAAAGTTAAGTATAAAGCAGCTACGTACTTTTCTTGCTACCATTCAATAGTTATCCTGTTACAGAATTCACGCCCGTCGGCGTGTGTGTACGCGTGCCTTTCAAACGGCTACCTCAAGTGGCGTAACAGTCTTGTTACGTCACTACAGGAAGACTGCACTGTAGTTCCTTCTCTAGATTGTCGCACAGATGACAAATTGGTAGATATCGAAACAGATGTCAGAGGGATAGAAAAACAATTTAAATCAGTCAAAAGAGGAAAGGCCGCTGGACCTGATGGCATACCATTTCGATTTTACACAGAGTACGCGAAGGAACTTGCCCCCCTTCATGCAGCGGTGTACCGTAGGTCTCTAGAAGAGCGTAACGTTCGAAAGGATTGGAAAAGGACACAGGTCATCCCCGTTTTCAAGAAAGGACGTCGAACAGATGTGCAGAACTATAAACCTATATCTCTAACGTCGATCAGTTGTAGAATTTTGGAAAACGTATTATATTCGAGTACAATGACAATTCTGGAGACTAGAAACCTACTCTGTAGGAATCAGCATGGTTTCCAAAAAGACCATCGTGTGAAACCCAGCTCGCGCTATTCGTCCACGAAACTCAGAGGGCCATAGTCAAGGGTTCCCACGTAGATGCCATGTTTCTTGACTTCCGCAAGGCATTTGATACAGTTCCCCACAGTCGTTTAATGAACAGAGTAAGAGCATGTGGACTATCAGACCAATTGTGTGATTGGATTGAAGAGTTCCTAGATAACAGAACGCAGCATGTCATTCTCATTGGAGAGAAATCTTCCGAAGTGATTTCAGGTGTGCCGCAGGGGAGTGTCGTAGGACCGTTGCTATTCACAATATACATAAATGACCTTGTGGATAACATAGGAAGTTCACTGAGCCTTTTTGCGGATGATGCTGTAGTACATCGAGAGGTTGTAAAAATGGAAAATTGTACTGAAATGCAGGAGGATCTGCAACGAATTGACGCATGGTGCAGGGAATGGCAATTGAATCTCAATGTAGACACGTGCAAAGTGCTGCGAATACATAGAAAGAAAGATCCTTTATCATTTAGCTACAATATAGCAGGTCAGCAACTGGAAGCGGTTAAGTCAATAAATTACACTAATGGCCATTAAAATTGCTGCACCACGAAGATGACGTGCTACAGACGCGAAATTTAACCGACAGGAAGATGATGCTGTGATATGCAAATGATTAGCTTTTCAGAGCATTCACACAAGGTTGGCGCCGGTGGCGACACCTACAACGTGCTGACATCTAACCGATTTCTCACACACAAACAGCAGTTGATCGGCGTTGCCTGGTGAAACGTTGTTGTGATGCCTCGTGTAAGGAGGAGAAATGAGTACCATCACGTTTCGGACTTTGATAAAGGTCGGATTGTAGCCTATCGCGATTGCGGTTTATCGTATCGCGACATTGCTGCTCGCGTTGGTCGAGATCCAATGACTGTTGGCAGAATATGGAATCAGTGGGTTCAGAAGGGTAATACGGAACGCCGTGCTGGATCCTAACGGTCTCGTATCACTAGCCGTCGAGATGACAGGCATCTTATCCGCATGGCTGTAACGGATCGTGCAAGACAACAACCATCTGCACGAACAGTTCGACGACGTTTGCAGCAGCATGGCCTATCAGCTCGGAGACCATGGCTGCGCTTACCCGTGACGCTGCATCACAGACAGAAGCGCCTGCGATGGTGTACTCAACGACGAACCTGGGTGCACGAATGGCAAAACTTCATTTTTTCTGATGGATTCATGTTCTGTTTACAGCATCATGATGGTCGCATCCGTGTTTGGCGACATCGCGGTGAATGCACATTGGAAGCATGTATTCGTCATCGCCATACTGGCGTATCATCCGGCGTGATGGTATAGCGTGCCATTGGTTACACGTCTCGGTCACCTCTTGTTCGCATTGCCAGAACTTTGAACAGTGGACGTTTCATTTCAGATGTGTTACGACCCGTGGCTCTACCCTTCATTCAATCCCTGCGAAACCCTACATTTCAGCAGGATAATGCACGACCGCATGTGGCAGGTCCTGTACGGGCCTTTCTGGATACAGAAAATGTTCGACTGCTGCCCTGACCAGCACATTCTCCAGATCTCTCACCAACTGAAACGTC
Organism: Schistocerca serialis cubense; assembly: GCF_023864345.2. Classification (NCBI taxonomy): domain Eukaryota; kingdom Metazoa; phylum Arthropoda; class Insecta; order Orthoptera; family Acrididae; genus Schistocerca; species Schistocerca serialis. The sequence goes on along the minus strand of NC_064640.1, from coordinate 989,558,292 downwards.
TGGTCAAGGGTGGCCGAGCAACTGGCTCGTCACAATACGCCAGTCACTACTCTTGATGAACTGTGGTATCGTGTTGAAGCTGCATGGGCAGCTGAACCTGTACACCCCATCCAAGCTCTGTTCGACTGAATGTCCAGGCGTATCAAGGCCTTTATTACGGCCAGAGGTGGTTGTTCTGGGTACTGATTTCTCAGGATCTATGCACCCATATTACGTGAAAATGAAATCACATGTCAGTTCTTTTTTTTTTTGGAGAAGGAGACCAGACAGCGAGGTCATCGGTCTCATCGGATTAGGGAAGGACGGGGAAGGAAGTCGGCCGTGCCCTTTGAGAGGAACCATCCCGGCATTTGCCTGGAGCGATTTAGGGAAATCACGGAAAACCTAAATCAGGATGGCCGGACGCGGGATTGAACCGTCGTCCTCCCGAATGCGAGTCCAGTGTCTAACCACTGCGCCACCTCGCTCGGTATGTCAGTTCTAGTATAATATATTTGTCCAATGAATATCCGTTTATCATCTGCATTTCTTCTTGATGTAGCAATTTTGATGGCCAGTAGTGTATCTGGGAGTAGGCATTAGGAGCAATTTAAAATAAAATGACCATATAAAATTAGTCGTCGGTAAAGCAGATGCCAGACTGAGATTCATTGGAAGAATCCTAAGGAAATGCAATCCGAAAACAAAGGAAGTAGGTTACAGTACACTTGCTCGCCCACTGCTTGAATACTGCTCACCGGTGTGGGATCCGTAGCAGATAGGGTTGATAGGAGAGAGAGAGAGAAGATCCAACGGAGAGCAGCGCGCTTCGTTACAGGATCATTTAGTGGTCGCGAAAGCGTTACGGAGATGATAGATGAACTCCAGTGGATGACTATGCAAGAGAGACGCTCAGTAGCTCGGTTCGGACTTTTGTTGAAGTTTCAAGAACATACCATCACTGAGGAGTCAAGCAATATATTGCTTCCTCCTACGTATATCTCGTGAAGAGACCATGAGGATAAAATCAGAGAGATTAGAGCCCACACAGAGGCATACCGACAATCTTTCTTCCCACGAACAATACGAGACTGGAATAGAACTGAGAACCGATAGAGGTACATAAAGTACCCTCCGCCACACACTGTCACGTGGCTTGCGGAGTATGGATGTAGATGTAGAAATGCGCCTCGATATGCGAGGATACGCGTCCTAGCAGATCTAAAAGAACCCCCCCCCCCCCCCCGCCAGGTCAGCGCTCCCTTCCTCTCTGGTCCACTCCAACCACATCTTAAGGCTTAAGGCTTGGGCCGAAACAGCATCCCTCTTCACTCTCCCAAATCCCTCTTCCAAGTATGTACCCTCTTACGCATTATCCCCACCGCTTCGCAGTCTACTTCCACTCACCACTTCACTCGTCTTTGTCTCTATCTTAATCAGTCAACACATCGGATTTTACCTTTTAACCCATCCTCCTCAGCCCTTATGTAACGTAAATGCTACATCCAAATTTTATTTTTTACTAGCTCAGGTAATCAGTCAAACTCCATGTGCCTAATTATAGTTTTTACTTTGCACTATGTGGTTTCACCGCATCACTTGTTTTCGTCTCTGCATATTCCCAGTAGATAGTAGCATCTGGTTAAAAATGCTGTTTACTGCAGTGTAAGTACACCTTCGAAAAAAAAGGTAGTTTCTGTTAGTTTCCAGTAATTTTGGATTATAGTGTGTTCAGACCATGCTGTAATATGCTAATATATCCTGCACTATCGAATAAGTGATTGTTTATTTCATTAAAACAATATAGCCATGTACTGTTTTTTATGTAAGAGGGGGCTACGTTTAGCAATGACTTGTATCTTGGCACTCAAGTCATGTTATTTCCGTTATTTTCCGGCTTTTAATATTGATTTTTCCAAGTATTGCACATATTTCAGTTATTTTCTAACAGTAATGGTATTTACTTTGAAAAAATTTTTACGAATCACAGCTAGTTTCTTTAATTTAGTATTTCATTCTTATTTTGCCTAATAACAATGCACCGATCACCAATATAAACTTTTCCTTCATCAAATCTAAGCTCAGGACTGAGGAGGTTATACAACTGTTCACCTGTCTTTGATATTTTGTGAAATATTCATCTCCTATTTCATCTGTGTCAATATTTTAATTAAGCAACAATCAGCCTTTTATATTTTAACTTACGCAACTGACAATCTGTCCAACATTCATTTTTTGTCAACCGCCATGTCCAGTTTTACAATATGTTTTAAAATTTTTACAATCATATGGCTCAAGTGTGGCGACTTGTATCCATTGACCGCCCACTCCTCGCCCATGTGGGGGAGGGTGATGAAATAACATTTAGGGAAAAAAAAACAAAATGTATCCAATTTCAGAATTTCTGTAATCAGTTCTTATTTTGTAGGCATTTTGATACATTCTGACCTGCTTTAAACTGTCAGAATACCGATACATAAATGCCTAATTCAGACGGTTAAACATTTTTAAAAGAATCCTTATATGCAACTGAAAACATTTTAAATACCTCTACTTCCAAATAAATTCCTTTTAATTTCTTAGTGTTATAATGTACAATGAAGCGCCAAAGAAACTGGTATAGGTATACGTATTCAAATTACAGAGATATGTAAGCAAACAGAATACGGCGTTGCGGTCGTCAACGCCTGTATATAACGAAAAGTGTCTTGCGTAGTTATTAGATCGGTTACTGCTGCTAAAATGGCGGGTTATCAAGATTTAAGTGAGTTGAACGTGGTGTTATGATCGGCGCACGAGCGATGGGACACAGTATATCCAAGGCAGCGATGAAGTGAGGATTTTTCCGTACGACCATTTCACGAGTGTACCGTGAATATCAGGAATCCGGTAAAACATCAAATCTCCGATATCGCTGCGGCCGGAAGAAGTTCCTGAAAGAACGGAACGAACGACGACTGAAGAGATTCGTTGAACGTGATAGAAGTGCAACCCTTCTGCAAATTGCTCTAGATTTCAATGCTGGGCCATCAACAAGTGTCAGCGTACGAACCATTCAACGAAACATCATTGGTATCGGCTTTCGGAGCCGGAGATCCACAAGTGTACCCTTGATGACAGGACACAAAGCTTTAGGCCTCGCCTGGGCCCGTCAACACCGCCATTGGTCTGTTGATGACTGGAAACATGTTGCCTGATCGGACGAGTCTCGTTTCAAATTGTATCGAGCAGATTGACATGTACAGGTATGGAGACAGCCTTATGAACCCATGGACCGCCGGCCGGTGTGGCCGAGCCGTTCTAGGCGTTTCAGTCTGGAACTGAGCGACCGCTGCGGTCGCAGGTTCGAATCCTGCCTCGGGCATGGATGTGTGTGATGTCCTTAGGTTAGTTAGGTTCAAGTAGTTCTAAGTTCTAGGGGACTGATGACCTCAGATGTTAAGTCCCATAGTGCTCAGAGCCATTTGACCATTTCAGTTGATTGATGAAAGGAGGAAGTACAAACATGTTCCGGGAAAATCAGGAATACAGAAATACAAGTCGCTGAGGAATGAAATAAATAGGAAGTGCAGGGAAGCTAAGACGAAATGGCTGCAGGAAAAATGTGAAGACATCGAAAAAGATATGATTGTCGGAAGGACAGACTCAGCATACAAAATGGTTCAAATGGCTCTGAGCACTATGGGACTTAACTTCTGAGGTCATCAGTCCCCTAGAACTTAGAACTACTTAAACCTAACTAACCTAAGGACATCACTCACATCCATGCCCGAGGCAGGATTCGAACCTGCGACCAGAGCGGTCGCGCGGTTCCAGACTGTAGCGCCTAGAACCGCTCGGCCACTTCGGCCGGCTCAGCATACAGGAAAGTCAAAACAACCTTTGGTGACATTAAAAGCAACGGTGGTAACATTAAGAGTGCAATGGGAATTCCACTGTTAAATGCAGAGGAGAGAGCAGATAGGTAGAAAGAATACATTGAAAGCCTCTATGAGGGTGAAGATCTATCTGATGTGATAGAAGAAGAAACAGGAGTCGATTTAGAAGAGATAGGGCATCCAGTATTAGAATCGGAATTTAAAAGAGCTTTGGAGGACTTACGGTCAAATAAGGCAGAAGGGATAGATAACATTCCATCAGAATTTCTAAAATCATTGGGGGAAGTGGCAACAAAACGACTATTCACGTTGGTGTGTAGAATACATGAGTCTGCGATTTACCATCTGACTTTCGGAAAAGCATCATCCACACAATTCCGAAGACGGCAAGAGCTGACAAGTGCGAGAATTATCGCACAGTCAACTTAACAGTTCATGCATCGAAGCTGCTTACAAGAATAATATACAGAAGAATGGAAAAGAAAATTGAGAATGCGCTAGGTGACGATCAGTTTGGCTTTAGGAAAAGTAAAGGGACGAGAGAGGCAATTCTGACGTTACGGCTAATAATGGAAGCAAGGCTAAAGAAAAATCAAGATACTTTCATAGGATTTGTCGACCTGGAAAAAGCGTTCGACAATATAAAATGGTGCAAGCTGTTCGAGATTCTGAAAAAGGTAGGGGTAAGCTATAGGGAGAGACGTGTCATATACCATATGTACAACAACCAAGAGGGAATAATAAGAGTGGACGATCAAGAACGAAGTGCTCGTATTAAAAAGGGTGTAAGACAAGGCTGTAGCCTTTCGCCTCTACTCTTCAATCTGTACATCGAGGAAGCAATGATGGAAATAAAAGAAAGGTTCAGGAGTGGAATTAAAATACAAGGTGAAAGGATATCAATGATACGATTCGCTGATGACATTGCTATCCTGAGTGAAAGTGAAGAAGAATTAAATGATCTGCTGAACGGAATGAACAGTCTAATGAGTACACAGTATGGTTTGAGAGTAAATCGGAGAAAGACGAAGGTAATGAGAAGTAGTAGAAATGAGAACAGCGAGAAACTTAACATCAGGATTGATGGACACGAAGTCAATGAAGTTAAGGAATTCTGCTACCTAGGCAATAAAATAACCAAAGACGGACGGAGCAAGGAGGACATCAAAAGCAGACTCGCTATGGCAAAAAAGGCATTTCTGGCCAAGAGAAGTCTACTAATATCAAATACCGGTCTTAATTTGAAGAAGAAATTTCTGAGGATGTACGTCTGGAGTACAGCATTGTATGGTAGTGAAACATGGACTGTGGGAAAACCGGAACAGAAAAGAATCGAAGCATTTGAGATGTGGTGCTATAGACGAATGTTGAGAATTAGGTGGACTGATAAGGTAAGGAATGAGGAGGTTCTACGCAGAATCGGAGAGGAAAGGAATATGTGGAAAACACTGATAAGGAGAAGGGACAGGATGCTAGGACATCTGCTAAGACATGAGGGAATGACTTCCATGGTACTAGAGGGAGCTGTAGAGGGCAAAAACTGTAGAGGAAGACAGAGATTGGCAGAGATTGGAATACGTCAAGCAAATAATTGAGGACGTAGGTTGCAAGTGCTACTCTGAGATGAAGAGGTTAGCACAGGAAAGGAATTCGTGACGGGCCGCATCAAACCAGTTAGTAGACTGATAAGGAAAAAAAAAAAAAAAACCGATCCGTCTTTGCTTAAACCGTGTCTTGTGCTCATTCATAGGGTTGTGTTCGCATCCGCAGTATTTTCCTAGAGTTTTGTACTTGTGGTGCTGGTTTGCAGCGTAATGATGGGATACAGTTCCTGTCCCACGTAGCTACTAAGGTACGAAATACTGCGCGATCGACTAAGGCTATGTATATCCTTCACAGACTACAATACCTCTTCGGTTTTTCTTACGCTATCGAAAGCAGTATGAAGCCGCTATCTGTTTCATACTTGTCACCGTGTGCCAAGCCTCTTGTGTTGATTGACTCGATGCAAGTTTCATTTCTCAAGGACCGCTGACCCTACGTCATGTGGTAAAATTTCTTCCATAGAATTCTGGGATGATTTCCGAAACAATGCCACCAACGACTTCCTCTCCTCCCTCCCCCACCTTTCCTATCCCCCCCCCCCATCCCCAGTCGTTATTCAATCCAAAAAATGTCACGCCTCTTATGATCTCTGAACATCCTTTGAGCGATATAATGCACCAGAGACTATAAGCGTTACGCTAAGATCGATTATAATGTAAGCAATAAATAAGGTGTTTAAAACCATTCGATTCCACAAGTTGATACGTTCCCCATGTACAAAGATACAAACTTGGGGAGAATTTTAAATTAGCTTCAAAATTAAAAGTTTACCTCGGCACCAGTTATAAGCTGGCCTTTTATTTGGTTTCCAGTAAGAAATTCCTCGTGTGGTGTGGCAGTGGAAGATATCAAAACGAAAGCTGATGTTTCAAATTTCGCTTTTAAGAAATCGTTCACACAAGAGAATCGTACGAACATACCGTCGTTTGACCATGGTACAAATTCCTGCTTGGCAGACCTTGTTTACGTCGGGATCAATTGTAAGTTGACGAATTATTTGGTTGCCGGTAGGGACTCCCTTGTGACCAGCCTTGTGTGTCAGTAGAAGACAGTAAAAGGAAATCCGACGTTTTAGATTTCACGTTTAAGGTATCGTTCGCGCAGGAGAATCGTAGAAACATACCTTTATTTGACCCTCTCACAGACTCGTATAGACATAGTAGTAGGCATCCCTGGCATAGAGAAACAACTGAAAGAGTTGAAAACAAGTAAGTCGCCAGGTCCGGATGGAATCCCAGTTCGGTTTTACAAGGAGTACTCTATGGCATTGGCCCCTTACTTAGCCTGCATTTATCGCGAACCTCACGTCCAGCACTAAGTCCCAAACGAATGGAAAAAAGCGCAGGTGATTCCTGTATATAAAAAGAGTAAGTGAAGGGACCCAAAAATGCACAGGCCAATGTCCTTAACATTCGTTTGTTACAGAATTTTTGAACATATTCTCATTCTAAATATAATAAATTTCCTTGAGATGGCATCGCTCGTGCAAACGCAGCTTGCCCTTTTCTCACACGATATTCTGCGTACCATGGATGAAGTGCAAATGTCAGATTTCATAGTCCTAGATTTCCGAAAAACATTTGACACTGTGCCCCGCCGCAGATTGTTAGCATAGGTACGATCATACGGAATAGTTTTCCAGATATGTGAGTGGCTGGACGACTTCTTAAGTACCGGAACCCAGTACGTTGCCCTCGATAGCGAGTGTTCATCAGAAGCAAGGGTGTCGTCAGGACTGCCCCAGTGAAATGTGATAGGGCCTATGTTATTTTCTGTATTCATGAATGGTCTGGCGGACAGGGTGAGCAGCAATCTATGCCTGTTTTCTGATGATGCTGTGGTGTACGGGAAGGTGTCGTCGTTGAGGATACAAGATAACTTAGACAAAATTTCTAGTAGGTGTAATGAAAGGAAGATAGCGCTAAATGTAGAAGAATGTACAGATGAGCAGGGAAAGTAGTGTGCTGCTTGACCCATTAACGTCGATTAAATATCTAGGCGTAACATTACAAAGCTACATGAAATGGAACCAGCATATAGGGGTTGTACTACTGAAGCAGAATGGTCGACCTCGGTTTATTGGGAAAATTTTAGGAAAGTGTGTTTCATCTGTAAAGGAACTGCATACAGGACGCAAGTGCGACCCATTCTCGTGTACTGCCGGAGTGTATGGGATCCGTACCAGGTCGGGTTAAAGGAACACATCGAAATAATTCAAAGGCAGGGTGCTCGATTTGTTACAGTTAAGTTCGAACAACACGCAAGTATTACGGAGATGCTTCGGGAACTCAAATGGGAACCGTCGAGTGAATGTGACGTTCTTTTCGAGGAACACTACTGAAAAATTTAGAGAACCAGTATTTAAACTGACTGCAGAACGATTCTACTACCTCCGACGTACATTTCGCATAATGATGACAAAGACATGGCCGCCGGTGCAGATTGCATGGCAGTCAGGTTCCTTTCATAGTATGTTGATACAGTAGCTCCAGACGTAGAATGTGACATTCAACCTCTCGTTTCTCGGAATATCTACCTAAAGGCTGGAAGTTACATAAGTCACACGAGTACTCAAGAATGTAAATAGAAGTAATCCGCTAAATTACAGACACGTATCACTGATGTCGATCTGCAGTTGGATTTTGGAACATATGCTGTGATCGAACGTTATGAATTACCTCAAAGAAAACGACTTATTGACAAACAGCCTACACGGATTCAGAAAACGTCGTTGTTGTGAAAAACAACCAACTCTTTATTCTCATGAAGTAATGAATGCTATTGATAGGGGATGTCAAATTGTTTGCATATTTTTAGACTTCTGGTACCGTCCCTCACAATTGACCTCTAACCAAATTGCATGTCTATGGAGTATCGTCTCAACTGTGCGACTGGATTTGGGATTTCCTATCAGGAAGGGCACAGTTCGTAGTAACTGACAAATAGTCATCGAGTAAAACACATATAATATCTGGTGTTCCCCAAGGAAGTGTTATAGACCCTCTGCTATTCTTGATCTACATAAACTATTTAGAAGACAATCTGTACAGCTCTCTTAGATTGTTTGAGGGTGATGCTGTCATTTATCGTCTTATAAAGTCATTAGATGATCAAAACCTGTTGCATAATTATTTAGACAACACACCCGTAAGGTGCGAAAAGTAGCAATTGATTCTAAGTAATGAAAAGTGTGAAGTCATCCACATGAGTACTAAAAGAAATCCGCTAAATTTCGGTTGCACGATAAACCACACGTATCTAAAGGCTAAAAAGGCAGAATACGGAGCTGCGCTCGGCAACGCCTATATAAGACGACAAGTGTCTGGCGCAGTTGTTAGGTCGGTTACTGCTGCTACAATGGGGGGTTATCAAGATTTAAGTGAGTTGAACGTGCTGTTATGGTCGGCGCACGAGCGATGGAACACAGTATCTCCGAGGTAGCGATGAAGTGAGGATTTTTCCGTAAGATTATTTCACGAGTGTACCGTGAATATCAGGAATCCGGTAAATCATCAAATCTCCGACATCGCTGCGGTCGGAAAGCATCCCTCAAGAACGGGACCAACGACGACTGAAGAGAATCGTTCAACGTGATAGAAGTGCAACCCTTCCGCAAATCGTTGCAGATTCATCGATACGGGCTTTGGGAGCGGAAGGCCCATTCGTGTACTATTGATGACTGTACGACACAAAGCATAACTCCTCGCGGGGGCCGTCAACACCGTCACTGGACTGTTGATGACTGGAAACATGTTGCCTGGTCGGACGAGTCTCGTTTCGAATTGTATCGAGCGCGATCGATGTGTAAGGGTATGGAGACAACTTCATGAATCCGTGAACCCTGCATGACAGCAGGGGACTGTTCAAGCTGGTGGAGCTCTGTAATGGTGTGGGGCGTGTGCAGTTGGAGTGATATGGTACGCCTGATACGTCTCTATACGAGTCTGACAGATGACACGTACGTAAGCATCCTGTCTGGTCACCTGCATCCATTCATGTCCACTGTGCATTCCAACGGACTTGGGCAATTCCAGGAGGACAATTCGACACCCCACACATCCATAATTGCTACAGGGTGGTTTTAGGACCTCTCTTCTGAGTTTAAACGCTTTCGCTGAGCACCAAACTCAGGAGTGGCTCCAGAAAGACTCTTCACTCTCCTGCGTTCAAACGCTGCCGCTGGCCACTAAACTCCCCAGGCATGAACATTATTGAACATATCTACGATGTCTTGAAACTTGCTGTTCAGAAGAGGTCACCGCCCCCTGGTACTCTTACGGGTTTATAGACAGCCGTGCAGGATTCATGGTGTCAATTCCCTGCAGCACTACTTCAGACATCAGTCGAGTCCATGCCCCGTCGTGTTGCGGCACTTCTGCGTGATCGCGTTGCCCTACACGATATTAGCGAGGTATACCAGTTTCTTTGGCTCTTCAGTGTACATATCCGGCGTCTTGTGGAGTATTGCTGTGACTTGTGATATCCGTATCAGATAAGATTGACGGAGGACATCAAAAAGTTCAAAGAAAGGCAGCTTGTTTTGTATTACCGCGGAATAGGGAAGGGAGTGCCACGAATATGCTACGCGAATTCAGTGGCAATCATCAGAACAAAGGGCTTTTGCGTTGCATCAGGATCTTTTCATTAAACTTCATTACCAGCTTTCTCCTCAGTGTGAAAATATTTTACTGGCGCCAACCTACATACGGAGAAATGATCGCGATAATAAAATAAGAAAAATCAGAATTCACACTGAAAGGTTTAATTGTTCTTTTTTTCCCGCATGCTGTTGGAGAGTAAAACAGTAGAGATATAGCTTGAATGTGCTTCGATGACCCTTGTGCCAGGCACTTAACTCTGAACTGCAGGGTAATCATGTAGATGTAGAGGTTAGTGCGCGTAAGGAGACATATAGATAGTCGTTCTTCCCTCGCTTTATTTGTGAGTGGAACAGGGTACCCTCCACCATGGACGGTAGTGTGGCTTACGGATTAGATCTTTCAATGTCCAAGGTGTGCTGAGTCGAGATGACGAAAACGAAATTAAAATGATCGTTTGGCTTTGGTAGCCGGGAGGCTCCATCCGGGGAAGCCTGACCGCAGAGTTAGAAGTCTTATTTCAGGTGACGCCTCATTGGGCGACTTGCGTGTCGGTGATGATGAGAGGATGATGGGAACAACACAACACCCAGTCCACGAGCGGTGAAAATCTCCAACCTAGCTAGGAATCGAACCCGGGTACGCTTCATGGTAGCGTTACCACTCAGCTAAGCAGGCGGACCATGGCGATAATAAAGCAACAAAAGACGGTTTGCGTTCCCCTTTTCATAAGATGCAATTCAGCTGTAACAATGTGGCGAGATTTTCGTCCAGAGTACGACACTGCATATCATACAGAGTAAGGGGCATAAGGATCTCGCAGTGCACTGTTGACTTCCTAGATCGTCTGGTACGCAGTATGTCATCTTGTGATTTTTTTGGTAGCATGGTGGGTGGGGGAGGGGCAGGGGGCTTAATGATTATTAAAGACTATGTGCCTCTCCTTAAAATAGCTTAGGTTGAACTGCGACGCAGCATAGCGGAAGCAGTGAATCCACTGAGACCTGACGTATGCATCTTCTGCTTGGATCTCACTTTTTGTCCGTTTTTGCTTTCGAATAGCGGTATAACATTATAAAAGTGTTGTTCTGACGTGAGGCAACAGAAATCCTTCTTGTTTAACAGCCAAACACGTTTCACTGAAGTTTCACCATCGTCAGTGGGTTCGTTTATTTTCCGTCAAATACACTCCTGGAAATGGAAAAAAGAACACATTGACACCGGTGTGTCAGACCCACCATACTTGCTCCGGACACTGCGAGAGGGCTGTACAAGCAATGATCACACGCACGGCACAGCGGACACACCAGGAACCACGATGTTGGCCGTCGAATGGCGCTAGCTGCGCAGCATTTGTGCACCGCCGCCGTCAGTGTCAGCCAGTTTGCCGTGGCATACGGAGCTCCATCGCAGTCTTTAACACTGGTAGCATGCCGCGACAGCGTGGACGTCAACCGTATGTGCAGTTGACGGACTTTGAGCGAGGGCGTATAGTGGGCATGCGGGAGGCCGGGTGGACGTACCGCCGAATTGCTCAACACGTGGGGCGTGAGGTCTCCACAGTACATCGATGTTGTCGCCAGTGGTCGGCGGAAGGTGCACGTGCCCGTCGACCTGGGACCGGACCGCAGCGACGCACGGATGCACGCCAAGACCGTAGGATCCTACGCAGTGCCGTAGGGGACCGCACCGCCACTTCCCAGCAAATTAGGGACACTGTTGCTCCTGGGGTATCGGCGAGGACCATTCGCAACCGTCTCCATGAAGCTGGGCTACGGTCCCGCACACCGTTAGGCCGTCTTCCGCTCACGCCCCAACATCGTGCAGCCCGCCTCCAGTGGTGTCGCGACAGGCGTGAATGGAGGGACGAATGGAGACGTGTAGTCTTCAGCGATGAGAGTCGCTTCTGCCTTGGTGCCAATGATGGTCGTATGCGTGTTTGGCGCCGTGCAGGTGAGCGCCACAATCAGGACTGCATACGACCGAGGCACACAGGGCCAACACCCGGCATCATGGTGTGGGGAGCGATCTCCTACGCTGGCCGTACACCACTGGTGATCGTCGAGGGGACACTGAATAGTGCACGGTACATCCAAACCGTCATCGAACCCATCGTTCTACCATTCCTAGACCGGCAAGGGAACTTGCTGTTCCAACAGGACAATGCACGTCCGCATGTATCCCGTGCCACCCAACGTGCTCTAGAAGGTGTAAGTCAACTACCCTGGCCAGCAAGATCTCCGGATCTGTCCCCCATTGAGCATGTTTGGGACTGGATGAAGCGTCGTCTCACGCGGTCTGCACGTCCAGCACGAACGCTGGTCCAACTGAGGCGCCAGGTGGAAATGGCATGGCAAGCCGTTCCACAGGACTACATCCAGCATCTCTACGATCGTCTCCATGGGAGAATAGCAGCCTGCATTGCTGCGAAAGGTGGATATACACTGTACTAGTGCCGACATTGTGCATGCTCTGTTGCCTATGTCTATGTGCCTGTGGTTCTGTCAGTGTGATCATGTGATGTATCTGACCCCAGGAATGTGTCAATAAAGTTTTCCCTTCCTGGGACAATGAATTCACGGTGCTCTTATTTCAATTTCCAGGAGTGTATCAGCGAAATAAATTTTGCGTGATAATATGTACGGATTTCATACAAAGGAATCAGGGAGCCAACCAGTTGCACGTCAAAAGTTTATTCAAGCCTTTACCTAGGGTTCGACAGATATAAACCTGCCTTCCTCAGAAGAAGTTGGTTGGTTGGTTTTGGGGGAAGGAGACCAGACAGCGAGGTCATCGGTCTCATCGGATTAGGGAAGGACGGGGAAGGAAGTCGGCCGTGCCCTTTGAAAGGAACCATCCCGGCATTTGCCTGGAGCGATTTAGGGAAATCACGGAAAACCGAAATCAGGATGGCCGGACGCGGGATTGAACCGTCGTCCTCCCGAATGCGAGTCCAGTGTCTAACCACTGCGCCACCTCGCTCGGTCAGAAGAAGTAACAACACCTAAAAGTAGGACATATTACAACCAGCACATGGAAGTCATAGGCGCAGCAAAAAGAAACAACAAAAATTACATACGGTGGAAATATAAAATAAACTTACGTGTCACATATTGCATGAAAAGAGAAACGAAGTCATAAGAAACGGTCACCAATAAAATGTTCATATAAAAATATTCCTTAGCCGTTAGGCTTAGTCAACAGTAAAAATGCTCCATGCAGAATCTAAGGTAAACGTGCATTATACACACAAACAGACAACCAACAGGACAGAAGAAATAAGCCAACAAGAAAATTACGTGCAGGTGGCGCTCACATAAGATGCGGTACAAACCACAAAACACACCTGATATACTGATAGAATTACGTTAAAATAACATTACATAAAGAGCAACATGATAAAAATTTAAAAAGAACATATAAATCTATGCAACTAGTGAACAAAACTACGACGCACACTAAAATAGGATAACGATGGATAGCGTCTTTGAGAAAAATAACATGCCTCAACAGCGCGAAAAACCCTATACAGCTGCTATTTCAACTTAAAAACATGCCGAAAGTTATCGAAAACGTTTCTGTTTTTAAGATGAAATAATCATTAAGAATAAAGCCCCGATAACGGTTATTTTGCATAGCGAAGAGAAGGGTTTCAGATATTTAAGCACAGTTTCAATCATAGGGGCTTTATTCTTACTGATCAGTTACAGATTAAAAACGGAAACTTTTTTGATAGCTTTCGGCCTGTTCTTAAATTGACATAGCAGCTGCATCGGGTTTTACGTGCTGTTTCAGGATGTTATTTTTTTCAAAGACGCTATCCGTCAGTATCCTATTTTAGTGTGAGTCGTAGTTTTGTTCACTATTTCCTTCGGTTTATATGTTTTTTTTAATTTTTGTTATGTTACTGTCTCTGTAATATTGTTTTAATGTAAGTTTATTAATATGTGAGGTCTTTATTAATATGTGAGGTGTCTCTTGTGGTTGGCACCGCTTCTTATGTGAGCACCATCTGGGCGTAAGTTTCCTGATGGCTTGTTTCTTCTGTACTATTTGTGTGCAAAATGCACGCGTGCCTTACATGTTACATGGATCATTTTTACTGATGGCTACACCTCATTTTTTGTTGACTAATCCATATGACATCGTTTCTCTTTTCACGCAATATGTGACACGTAAGTTTACTTTGTATTTCGATTCTATGTAATTTTTGATGTTTCCTTCTACTCCACATCTGGGTTTCATGTATTGGTTGTTACATATCCTATTTTTAGGTGTCATTACTTCTTCTGGGGAAGACGGGTTTATATCTGTCAAAACCCAGGCAAAGGTTTAAATAAACTTTTGACGTTCAGCTGGATTACTTTATAGTTCCCATTGTATCCATAATTCTACAGTTGCCGATTGCTGCCATGTTCAACATTTTATACATATTTAAGAGTATAGTACTTATATTCATAGCATCATTAACAGAAAATATATACCTTAATGTTACATGTTGATGTATATGGGGATGTCTGACATTCTCAGTACATTTAGATCCAGCAGTCACTATGAATTAAGACACAAAGGAACTACAGACATTGGCTGCACGAGGGCATTGGTTTAAATCAAAGGGGAAATTAAAAACTTGTGTGGGACTGGGATTAGAACTTGAGACTCCTGCTTACTAGGCAGATGCTCCGAAACAACAGACATCGCATATATATAATTAAGACCTTTGTTAAAGGTAAATGAAATTTTAGCCGTAAACGTAACAGCAAAAGTAACCCAAGTTGTAGGTGCGTGCATGTGAAAGATATACCCTTGAAAAATGAAATGGTTCTTTTGGAAATAAACTTCGAAGTCCGCCCTGTAAGTTAAAATTCATAAGTAAAAAGTTTATATTTTCATTCTTGTAGAAGAAATAGTGTCGTGAAATCCGATAAATCTTGTTGAAACAGGCAAACAGAAAAGCAGATAAGGAGTTTTAGGGTTTACTTTCAGGTGGATATATAAGCGAATACCAAATTTCTAATTTTGGTATTCATGTATACAGGGTGTTACAAAAAGGTACGGCCAAACTTTCAGGAAACATTCCTCACACACAAAGAAAGAAAATATGTTATGTGGAAATGTGTCCGGAAACGCTTACTTTCCATGTTAGAGCTCATTTTATTACTTCTCTTCAAATCACATTAATCATGGAATGGAAACACACAGCAACAGAACGTACCAGCGTGACTTCAAACACTTTGTTACAGGAAATTTTCAAAATGTCCTCCGTTAGCGAGGATACATGCATCCACCCTCCGTCGCATGGAATCCCTGATGCGGTGATGCAGCCCTGGAGAATGGCGTATTTTATCACAGTCGTCCACAATACGAGCACGAAGAGTCTCTACATTTGGTACCGGGGTTGCGTAGACAAGAGCTTTCAAATGCCCCCATAAATGAAAGTCAAGAGGGTTGAGGTCAGGAGAGGGTGGAGGCCATGGAATTGGTCCGCCTCTACCAATCCATCGGTCACCGAATCTGTTGTTGAGAAGCGTACGAACACTTCGACTGAAATGTGCAGGAGCTCCATCGTGCATGAACCACATGTTGTGTCGTACTTGTACAGGCACATGTTCTAGCAGCACAGGTAGAGTATCCCGTATGAAATCATGACAACGTGCTCCATTGAGCGTAGGTGGAAGAACATGGGGCCCAATCAAGACATCACCATCAATGCCTGCCCAAACGTTCACAGAAAATCTGTGTTGATGACGTGATTGCACAATTGCGTGCGGATTCTCGTCATCCCACACATGTTGATTGTGAAAATTTACAATTTGATCACGTTGGAATGAAGCCTCAACCATAAAGAGAACATTTGCACTGAAATGAAGATTCACACATTGTTGGATGAACCATTCGCAGAAGTGTACCCGTGGAGGCCAATCAGCTGCTGATAGTGCCTGCACACGCTGTACATGGTACAGAAACAACTGGTTCTCCCATAACACTCTCCATACAGTGACGTGGTCAACGTTACCTTGTACAGCAGCAACTTCTCTGACGCTGACATTAGGGTTATCGTCAACTGCACGAAGAATTTCCTCGTCCATTGCAGGTGTCCTCGTCGTTCTAGGTCTTCCCCAGTCGCGAGTCATAGGCTGGAATGTTCCGTGCTCCCTAAGACGCCGATCAATTGCTTCGAACGTCTTCCTGTCGGGAAATCGTTCTGGAAATCTGTCTCGATAGAAACGTACCGCGCCACGGCTACTGCCCCGTGCTAATCCATACATCAAATGGGCATCTGCCAACTCCGCATTTGTAAACATTGCACTGACTGCAAAACCACGTTCGTGATGAACACTAACCTGTTGATGCTACGTACTGATGTGCTTGATGCTAGTACTGTAGAGAAATGAGTCGCTTGTCAACACAAGCACCCAAGTCAACATTACCTTCCTTCAATTGGGCCAACTGGCGGTGAATCGAGGAATTACAGTACATACTTCCAACATGGAAATTAAGCGTTTCCGGACACATGTCCACATAACATGTTTTCTTTATTTGTGTGTGAGGAATGTTTCCTGAAAGTTTGGCCGTACCTTTTTGTAACACCCTGTATATTGGAATACAAAGAGATATGTCTAAATGCCTCGTTATCATTCTGATCAGCGTTTTCAGAGTTAAAAATATAATTTCAGTCACCAGCCTAGAAGGGAAAAAATATTCACACACATTTCAGGCCTAAAGTATTTAAAAGAAAACTGTGCAGCGAGGCAAGGAAGCGTGCGGCCATCGTTCTCTGCAGGGCACAGCAGTCGTCCAAGGAAGCGCGGCGCGGCCTTTGGCTTGCAACAGCCGGCATGCCTCGGCCCATCTCTTGCCTAACAGCTCGACTCATCCAAGCACGAAAGACCTTTTGTGGAACAAGATTTAATAAGACGGCTGTCTGAAACTAATATAAGCCCTTGTTTATAGCTACAATAAAAGCTATCGCGCAATAGATTACTGACACGAATTCGCGCGCATTGTTTCGCCTCTTACCCTTTTCTAGAGGACGGACAGGTATTACAAAGATCTTCAGCAATGCGGACTAGATTGATTAGTTCTGTAGTCAGTAATCACACATACTCTGATGAGCCGAAGCAATACCAGCAACCGCTTAATAGCTTACCCCTCTTTAATATAACAATGAAGTAGCGACTGTCCGTAACATAGATTTAACAAGCGCTTGGTAAGTTTTCCGGAGCTATGCGGCACCAGATGTCTACGCAGAGGTCACGAAATTCCCGTAAAGTACGAGACAGTGGGTTTTGGTAGCGGAGCTGGCGCCCGATAGCGTACTACGTACTTTCCGTCGCGTTCGCATCTGGTGAATTAGATGGTTCAAACCATTGCAGTACGATTCTGGTTCAAATGGTTCAAATGGCTCTGAGGACTATGGGACTTAACATCTGTGGTCATCAGTCCCCTAGAACTTAGAACTACTTAAACCTAACTAACCTAAGGACATCACACACATCCATGCCCGAGGCAGGATTCGAACCTGCTGTTCCGGACTGAGCGCCTAGAGTACGATTCTGGCTTTGTGACCAGGACTGCTGACATTTTAAAAAATATCGGGAATCCGATGTATCGATATTTAAAAAAGAACGTCCTTATCTGCCATGATCGATACGTCGAAGGAAAAAATATCGACGTAACTGAAAAAAAATCAACTGCACATTTTAAGTATACTGCTAGTTTTAGAGCCGTATATTTAGGTATTGATTTATTATGAGATATTACGTGTATCAACAAACTAGCAGCCTGCTTATCCCTCTTAGAGCAAGAATTGAAATGAAAACGATGCATGTTCACGCTTAGCGATAACCACATTGGTAACTGCAGGTAGGTGGTACAATAAAAGGTGTCCGAGGGGTCCATTGTTCGGTTTAGACACATATGGATTTGTCTCGAACACTTGATGTCAACTTCCCTGTTCTTTTTATTTTTTTCGCTAGCGACCTACCACTTGCAGTGTCAAAATTGCGTTGTGAAGTAAAACGTTGCCATTTCTGTTGGTAGCGCCGATTACGTCAGCATTTCCCCTCATACGTCTCCGCCAACCGCAAAGACCAATGTTGTCATTTAGATTTTTGTTTGCTCACCAGTTTCAGCAACTGTTTCCGAAGAATGTCTCTGTGAAGAAACAGTACACTAGTTGCGTTAAAAGTTGTTTCTTAAAGAAACTGGTTTGCTGTTTATTCACATAGGATATTTGGTTATTCCACTCACGCCGCAATCTCCCAGCGCAATCGCCCTTCTTCTTTGTGCCATCTACACTTGCTTCACACAGTCAAAGCCGGCCAGTGTGGCCATGCGGTTCTAGGCGCTTCGGTCTGGGACCGCGTGACCGCTACGGTCGCAGGTTCGAATCCTACCTCGGGCATGGATGTGTGTGATGTCCTTAGGTTAGTTAGGTTTAAGTAGTTCTAAATTCTAGGGGACTGATGACCTCAGATGTTAAGTCCCATAGTGCTCAGAGCCATTTGAACCATTTTGAACCTTATTTGAGACGCGGACAGTTATCCCACTGGAAGATAGCATCGCCAGTTGGGAAGAAATCAAGTGTGAAGGGATGCAGGTGGTCCGCAATAAGGTTCATATCGTCCACAGCTGCCGTGGTGTCCACCATAGCATCGGCTTATGGTCGTGATTCGGTGCAGCCGTGCGCCTGGGTGACGGCATATCTGGACACGACCGTCACCTGGTGTAACAAAAAACATGAGTCATCCGACCGGCCGACACGTTTCCATTGATCTGCGATCCAGTGTCCACGATACCGTATCCAATGCGACGGTAATTGACGATTTAGTTGGGTTAACTTGGGAACAGGTAGAGAGCCCCGTGTTCTCGACGTTATGCTCCGCAACACTTGTGCCTGCATCGGTATTTTACTCTGTCGTCAGACCTTCTACATCTTTCGCACTTGGCCGCCTATGCTGCTTTACGGAGTGGGCAAACCTCCGTTCTCGATGTTCTGTGATGAGGTGTGGACGTCAAACATCTTCTCGCCTACTCTTAGTTTCACCGCCTCGAACCACACTCCGTAGATGATGACGACAACAGTACACGAACAGCATACCAGCTTCACCGTTTCCGAGGTGCTAGTTCCCGTGCGCTTTGCCATAAAAATTTGCCTTTGCTCAAAGTCGCTTATGTCAGTGGATTTCACCATTTGCGATCCTTATTGTCGCTAGAATTATTACCCTTTCATCTTGTCTCAATATTTACTAAAATGAAATGTCGTGTGGCGAGCGCCTCCCGTCGGGTAGATCGGCAGCCTGGTGCAAGTCTTTTCAGTTGACGCCACTTCGGCGACTTGCGCGTCGATGGGGATGATAGGACGATGAAGACAACACGACACCCAGTCCCTCAGCGGAGAAAATCTCCGCGCCAGCCGGGAATCTAAGCATTCCGGCGCGCTGGCCACTGAGCTATCGAGGCGGACTCCGTATTTACTTTTTCCTTAACACGGCGCATGCTCGCAACGCCAACAGACGGCACTAGATCTTGCATTAATATATTGGCATACCAGTGTATGACGGACATAAAGTCTCGTATCATCGTTTACATCAAAGTATTTACGCCAAACATTTCTCGTTAGCCGAGCTCACTGGAGCACACTATTGTGATGGTGATTCCCTTGAGAGGTAGACATTTCAAATCTCGATTGAACGAAATTTTCATTGGTAGTATTTCATCGGCAAGAGGAGAAGAAGTGGTGGCATTAAGTTCGTGACTACAAGAGTTTGCCCTAAAATCTTACGTACAATTCCAAACATTTCCGTAATTTTTCACGGAATGATATCAACTACCATAAAACGTGGATGAGGTCGGCAGCGCCCTCGGCTCTGTTCGATAGGACATCTGATTTCATTCTACCTCTTCCTTTTATATTCAACCGACACAACACGGCCTTGCACAAGCACTCGTCACTTGGTTCAGATACATACCTGACACATCATAAAAGTTTGGAGGTGGACATCTAGGAAGGTGGTGCAATATCTAAACCACTTGACTTGCATTCGGACAAGTTGACTCATTTTCATAAGTCATCTACTGAACAGGATCCACCTCTCTAGCTGAGAGGTCAGTATGGCCGACTGTCAAGAGGAAGATCTCGATGTTTCTTTGGTGGGAAGACTGGAACGGGATGTACTCAGACTTGGAAGGGTACCTGAGAAGCTACTCTAGTGACAAGTAGCAACCCCAATGTCTGCAAAGCCGGAAATATCCGGGACAAATGTGTGCTTACCCTCCATAGCGCATTCAACTGGCGCTGTATGGCGGATGACGACATGGCGGTCTGTGGGCGTCTCGCAGTCCTCTGGGCCTAATTGCAGAGTTGGTTTGTTATCTACATTGCTGGCAATTAACACTGCCACACTGCGAAGGAGGCAGGAAACAAATGTTTACATTACATGCCAACTTGATGTCTGGATGGACAAATGATTAATATTTCAGCGCAGTCACACAAAGCAGGTAGCAGTAACTTAGCGACAATTAACGTAATCTATATACTGTATTAAACGATTACGCAGCGGGTTTCTCATTCAGCAACTGCATTTTAATGTGGTTTGTTTCTGCAAGATTCTGCTATACCTCGTGTAAGAAATAGAAATATCTGCCAACACGTGTGAGAATTCTACACAGCGCCGTTGCTAGGAGTTTTGCAGTCCGAGGCTAGAACTGGAAAATGACACCCCCTCTTTTTTACTACCATCGGTCACCGCGATATGCTCCCTCCACCATCACCAACATCCAACGACACGACAATGCAAACCTTGTCTTATACTTTTAATCATTAAACTAAGGTGACCAGACGTCCTCATTTTCTGGGGGCAGTCCTCAATTTTCATGTTTTGTCCTCATTTCATTTAAAAGTGATTGAAGACGACAAATTTCCTCAGTTTAATATATTTTGTCCTCAGTTTTCGAAATTCCCCAAAATAACTGAAATCGGAAGAATGTGCTGAACATTTTAAACTAGAACTCAACTGAATATACCATTGTAACCAAATTTGGCGTCAATTACTTACTTTATTTGATTGCACGAAAATGGACTAATAAAGGCGTGAAACTATTCTCTGGTGCGGATGAATTTTTCCTTGCATTTATAAATGACGTTATACTGATGGGCGACATGCCGAAGCAAATACCAATCGGAGGGAGGGGGGAGGGGGTGAAGGTACTTTATGCCCACCTTTTGAAAATATTGAAATCTGGTCATCTATTTTATATTTTAAAACTCTCCTAAAGACCTATTCAAAAATGTATCACAGTGTACCACTCACTGAAACACAACGTTATTAATTACGTAACACAACACTGACTTTGAGCCCGGGATCACAAACTCGTCCACTTGCCTGAGTTGTCAGAAGGCTAATGAAAACCAAGTAAAAACACAACACAAAATTGACTTTGACTCTTCTGTACCATTGCCCAGGAGTAGAACATTCGAAGGTGCTCAGAGGGGTGACCCTGGACACCGATACACTGGTGCACTCGTTGAATGATTTACTGCTTCCAGTGTTGCCTCCTGAATAGAATTACAAGCAATCACGATACGTTCCTGCTTGCCCTCTGGAGTTACTGGAATATCGCGATAGACAAAGTCTTCAACGCATCCACAAAGAAAACGGTCCAGAGGGTTTAAATCAGGAGACCTAGAAGGCCAAGTAACTGTTCCTCCTCGACCAATCCATCTGGCAGGATACCTTTGGTTCAGAACACGACGTGCACGCAAGGCATTATGTGCTGGACATCCATCGAGTGGATATCACATAAGCATTCTGGTTCTTAGCGGCACTTCATCCAGAATAGGAGGAACAATTCGTCTGGGGAAGTTGGCATAAACTGTGCCGTTTAGACTACCATTGATGAAGTAAGGGCCAATAATTGTAGTACCAAACATCCCATACCAGACGTTAACTCTCCATTGGCGCTGATGTTCCACCTGTCTAAGCCATCGTGGGTTGTCGCTGGACCAATAATGCATGTTCCTTGTATTTACCTGCCCTGTTTGAGAAGGAACATTAGAGAAGAAGTTTGGGTTGGCGAGGCTTTGCTGCTGTGCCCACTGACAGAACTGTACACGAGTCTGAAAATCATTCCCATGCAATTCTTGATGTAGGTGTACATGGTAAGGATGGAACCTGTGACGTGTAAGAATACGATGTACACTGGTTTTAGGAATGCCAATCTCGTGTTCAAGCGGTGGTGTGCTCACATGTGTATTCATAGCAACGGAAGCGAGAACAGTAACTTCGGCAGCTTCATCTGTGCGAGTTCTACGACGATTGCGTTGTCGTTGGTTGAAACTTCCCGTTTCCTGAAGCGTCGCAACAAGACGAGAAAACATCCGTCGGGAAGACAGGTTCTTGTCAGGATATCGTTCTCTGTACAGTTCTGCTGTCTGCGTAGCATTTCGCCTACCTTCAACAACAACAACAATGAAAGAAACGTTATGTCGATGCAGTTTGTTCGAAGGACAGCCTTTACTGTATGCCTACTCTACACAACAGTATTTAAAAGGACTAAACTACTGTACAAAATGTACTCGTACATAGGAAAACATTATTGCAATTACTGTTCTGCTAACTTACATTCCTCACAGATGAGTAGCATTTCTACCTTCTCTTCGTTGGTGTACATTCTATTCACACCGCTCTTCAACTCACGATGGTTGGCGGAATGACGGGTGCGCATTCTACTTATGTTCACATATGTCTTCTGTCATCGTCAGCACGTGGATGTGTTCCATAACCCCGAGTACCTGCACTAAGCGCTGGGAGCGTCAACGTCAATGTTGTGTTATGTAATTAATAACGTTGTTTTTCAGTGAATGGTACACTGTGATACATTTTTGAATAGGTCTTTAGGACAGGAAATTACCGAATTTACCGAATAAAAAAATACAGGGTGCCATTTAAAAAAGTCATACCGCTGTTCATATCTTTGTAAACAAACAAAGCTACAACGCAGGCAATCATGCTAATTGATGTCCTCCTGACAGCTAAAGAACATTTGCTTGAAACATTTTGAAATTTGCATCTGGACAAACAGTTATTTAGGGTGGTCAAGATAAATGGGACACCCTGTATATACCAAGTTTCGCTGCCATACGATGTTTATAGCCCACGCTGGACCTCCGTGAGTAGTTGCAACTTTAATTACAACCACCCGGTAGCTGCCTCCAGCAGTTAAGGGGTCAGTGAATAGTTCGGCGATGGAGAGGAGTGGACGTGTGTGTCAGGTCAGACAGCTTCCTTCAGCCAGCCGCTGGCGATGCTCCTTGGTGTCCGAGGTTCGACGCCGTTGGGGTGCTTAGTGCAGTCGCTCCGGCATGCAAGATTGCTGCGCTACCTTCAGCTGGCGCTACTCGGTACGTTCTCTTCCAGCGGCGTGTGGCACCTTCACGAATGACCGCCGCCACGACGCTACGACGCTCCAATGATGCGAAGACGCAGTGGATCGACACCAGAGTGCGTCCACTGGATTAGGGTACACACCTGTACCTTCTCTAGCTTGATGGGTAATCAGTAGCTTTTCTGAACTCCGTCTATCTTACTGCAGCCACCTCCATCAGTAGTAGAGCAATAAGGACGTCACCTCACTCTCCACTGTTGCCAAATTTATTCAAGATGGCGGTGATAGATATGGCAACGTCGCAATGATGTCATGGTGAGAAGTTCAAATTTTGGCGGGAAGATAAGTCAACTGGGCTACCTCCACTAACCTAACCCCATCCCCCCCCCCTCCCCACAAAATGGCGGGAAGTTCAAATTCCAGCAGAACAATGCAACTCACCATGTCTACCTCCACTAACCTAAGAAAATGGCGGAAAAAGAGGTCCCTTGATCTACCTCCACTAACCTAAGTCATCCAACTGCCACCTCTTCCCAGAAATTGGCTGGGAAAGGGCTCAGCCTCTGCTGGATAGGATGGACATAAGTCTTTATTTTGCATGCAGTGTTTATTTAAGCAATTCGAGGCAGTACCTCCATCCACTGTGTCCATTATGAGGTCCGGAGTCCAACTGACCTAGTACACAGTACTGCCACCAGAGCGCACTTTCATCCCATGGCGGTCTGGAGGGGAAAAATGGCGGGAAAATAACTCAGCCTGTGCCGGACTGCTGGAGACAGGGAAGACTGTACTTTATTTATTTTCGAGCAATTCGTTAAAAAAAATACAGAATTGAGCAATGAGTTTGCATCGCTACTTTGTCTACAATGCATAGATTTTCAGAAAGCAGTGGACCCAGTTTCAACAAAATATCTACTGATAATTTGGGTTCTCCATGTGTCAGCGCCATTCACTACCCAATTACGAAAGTGGCAAGGTCGAGATGACGCAGTGCGTAACATACTAAATTCGCATTCGAGAGGAATAGTTTTCAAACCCAATCTCAGATTTCTAA
Source organism: Schistocerca serialis cubense (assembly GCF_023864345.2). Taxonomy (NCBI): domain Eukaryota; kingdom Metazoa; phylum Arthropoda; class Insecta; order Orthoptera; family Acrididae; genus Schistocerca; species Schistocerca serialis. The sequence continues at coordinate 989,533,789 of NC_064640.1, read as the reverse complement.
TACATGTTTCTCACAGTCCCCCTCAAATAACAACAGGCAAATGTCAGTATAGTTCCCTGAACATATGCCGGCTGGAATGGCTGAGCGGTTCTAGGCAAATCAGTCTGGAACCGCACGACTGCTATGGTCACAGGTTCGAATACTGCCTTGGGCATGGATGTGTGTGATGTCCTTAGATTAGTTAGGTTTAAGTAGTTCTAAGTTCTAGGGGACTGATGACCTCAGCTGTTAAGTCCCATAGTGCTCAGAGCCATTTGTACCATTTGAACCTAAACATACCTAGGGTAGGTATCCTCTAATGGCACTGTCTGTAATGACTTTTCTCTGTCGTTAAGTAGTTGAATTCTGTTATTCCTTCCTTTTCAATTCTATTCCTGATCGACAGCATTCTGCTATAACCTGCCACATGGATACATCTCAGAGCTTATCCTCTCTTGGATCTTAAATAAATCATTACACAAAATATTCAACCTTTCCCAGTCTCCATCTGAAAAGAAACTGATCTGTACGACTAACCAGAGAGTCTGTGTGGAATCCGAAAATGTAAAAGAGTAGTAGCGGTAGTGAGGCGAGCAGAGGAGACGTGGATGACTAACAGAAAACTGTAAGATCTACGATCAGCAGTGGGCGTTTAGTCAGCCACATACATTCCCCGAGGATTGTTTCCTTGCTACATCTCTGTTTAACTCACAGACACTTTCAATAAAGTTTATACGCACATACTGCTTATAGATGAAAAACCGCCTACGTCCTGCCATTTACTATGCAGATAGTTAGATAGTAGCTCGTCATTAATGGCCGTGATGACTTAGTCTGAAACCAGTAAATGAAAGGAAACAATTTCTCGCAGCCACAGCCTCCTAGGCAAAAACTGCGTAATGACACAGAAAAACAAAATAAAACATAATTACAACGTCAGCGCGAGCCAGCCTTTATTTTGCGGCTGGCAGTACAAATTGTCGTTACTGGAAATGAAGAAGTAAATAGTAGAGCTCCCCGTCCCCTCAATACAGCTATAGAATAGCAGTTGTAATTGGACAATAACAGAGGACGCAATAAGGTATGCACTTTTCTGAAAGAACTCTAACAGCGTTAGCGTTATATGATTTTAAGAAACCACAAAGCATAAAATTGTATGGCCAGGCGGCGAATAGACCTCGCGAATGGAAACCAGTGTTATTCACCCGTTTAAATCTGTTATTGAAGACGTCGTATCTGTCAATGGCCAATTATTTAGAGATTTTTATGCTGTGGACATCAGTGAGCGATCAAAATTGAAGCTCTTACATACTGTGTACGTGACGATTATGCTAAGATTGCTGAACAATTTAAGTGGAATCATTAGTAAACTGAATGTAATAGAGAATTTATGCTTTTATAAATATGCAAATCATCCAAGATACATAAATCTTTCACGTATTTAAATCACTAATTGTCTGAGCTAATCAATTACTTCTTCAGCAAGTACACAACGCACTCTAAACTATTTGATCGTCAGCGGGTTGTATTACGAAAAGAAAGGGGATATCATAAATAGCACCGTTATATATCAACATATCTGACTATATAAGTATCGCTATAAATTAGCATTAGAAACATACAACCTATTTTTGTGCACGTGATTTGAAAAGTAGCAAATCTGTAAGACATTATTTCAGAAGACTAAAGAAACACAGGGCCTGTTTTCTGTTACTTATCAACGAAATTCGGAATAGACGAAACTGCTAACTCTTACAATACCAAAACCAGAGAGTAATCGGTGTTTCACAACGCTGGTCTATGTACATTTGCGTTAGTTGCATAGAAATGGTTGGAGACCTCGGGTGAAGGCTATGATGTTTTTAAACATCACACGTTCTAGTGCGTTACTGCTAATCAGCGCTAATGATACATCATTTTAGAGCCTTGGATTGGTGCAGATGCTGGCCTTTTCTAACACTGCTGTTGCGTCAGTCGTTTTTCAAGGAAATCACAGTAGGTCACGAGACGGATTCATCGGTACACACACTAAGGAGTATCTACCGGATTCTTCTTTGACCGCGTAACTTTTTTTCTGATACTGCTTTTCAACTAAGCAAGGTGTTCATACATTAGAATGATGGTAGACGGCTAGTTTCAGGGAGCCTAACAAGTGGTCTATGTAAGCATTTTATTTTGAGAATATTTACGTTTAACATCTTGTATAAACTATTATTTTATTAGCCTTCTTGTCCTTATATATAAAATTCTCGTGTCACAGTGTTAGTTGCCATACTCCTCCGAAACAATTCGATCGATTCTGATGAAATTTTACATGTATATTCGGTAGGTCTGAAAATCGGTCGTAATCTATTTTTCGTACCCATAAGTGATAAGGGTGGTCCACCAGAAAATTTTTTTTCTTTTTTCTTTTGGACAGAACTTTTTATTTTCGTTTTTTTTGTGGTGTGACATTACAAAATACACGCAACCCTAAATTTTCTCTCTTCTACCACCAACCTCTATTTTTTTAATAGCGATTTTAGTAATTTAATAATTTTCAACCCCGGTCGATAACTGATCAATTGTCACTTGATCAGTTATCCCCGACAGGTGTCTACCGGTGATAGTCTTTCACTATTCGATTGATAGGTAATTGAAGAAAACGTACCAAAGGCAACGACTCGAATATCCCTCTTTGAATCGACGTAACTAGACTGAGAAGTTTAACTAGGTTGCACCCGTCATTCACCAAACCGACATTTAGGCCTAGCGCACACGCATCGAATTTTATCGTACGGAAATATATCGTACGATCAAATTCTTTTATTGGAACAAAGAAGTTCCCCTGCCCTTCTTTGTTCCTCTAAAAGAATTTAATCGTACAATATTTTTACGTATGATAAAAATCGTATTCTTAATGCTGGCGAACACGTTTCGACACGAAATTGCCGCTATGTTTGTATGCTCATGGACGAGCCGTGTATCGGCAGCAATTGTTAAATCCGCGCGATCTACCGTAGAAACGCTAGAACTAACAGTGGCCGATACTGCCGGACTTCCCCAAGCCTTTTCTCACTTCCTATATAGTTTTCGGCCTATAACATTGTGTTATACGTACACATTATTCTTATAGACTAGAGATAATTTATATGCCAGAACAACGTTTGCCGGGTCAGCTACAACATATAAAGATTTTCAGAGGTATTGCTAGCTTTCCTATAAAAGAGACATTTGATAACGAGTTTTGACATTTGGAATCCGATATTGTTTTAGTAAATGATTTTCAGTGTTAGCTGCTGGATAAATGATTCAGATTAATTTCCAAGATAAATGCATCATCATGGCGAATAAGATCGTATATATTACTGTCGCCTTCTCTTCTATTCCCGAGGTTTAGGGACAGGATGTCACTGCTCTTATTTCCTACCGTTCTACTTCATATGTGAAGTAAAATGAAGAAATTAATGACGATACACGATTTAGGCACGTTCTGTCAGATGTTTCATTGTCTTTTTTTCATTAATTACTTCCTAAAATAGAGATTCGATTATTTCAGTTAGCAAAATGTTTTCATCGACCCGTGTGGCGTATTGAGGAAGCATTCCATTCTTGACTGCGACCAGCCAAAGTCAAAGCCTGTATTACGCATCCCGGCTTAAGTTTGCTGTGGCCTTCCAGCGTCATGGTGCTGGCTCCTTCAATGATCACTTAGGATTCCTACCCAAACGCTCTCAAATTAGAGATGATAGACATTAGATTCATTCAGAAGGAACTATCCGTGTTAGATATATCAAGAACACACGTAACACCAACTTAGGAAATGAAACTTAACAGCGAGATGTCACAGTGATATTGCCATAGCATAAAATACACGCATCAAGAAATGTTTTGCATCACCCCGGTTCCCAGAACTCCTGAAGATAGACGTTGACTGTGGATATTGTATCACAGACACAGTCTCTTTGACTGTTCAGAGATGTCATTAAACCCTGCCAAAGATGTAAAATAACATGCATGAGCAGCGCTTATTACACGGAGGGGGTTCGACAGCCGATCGGTTGCAGTCATTCCACCAGACAGAAGGTACACGGCTCGTGTTGTCTGTAGTTCAACCTTGCCTAGACGGTCAATACCGCGGTTCGATCGCGTCCGCATTGTTACTTTGTGCCAGGAAGGGCTCTCAAAAAGGAAAGTGTCCAGGCGCCTCTCCTGAGGTAGTGACCGCCCGCATCTCGTGGTCGTGCGGTAGCGTTCTCGCTTCCCACGCCCGGGTTCCCGGGTTCGATTCCCGGCGGGGTCAGGGATTTTCTCTGCCTCGTGATGGCTGGGTGTTGTGTGCTGTCCTCAGGTTAGTTAGGTTTAAGTAGTTCTAAGTTCTAGGGGACTGATGACCATAGATGTTAAGTCCCATAGTGCTCAGAGCCATTTGAGGTAGTGACCATATAGGTTGGACGCTAGACGACTGGAAAACCGTGGCCTGGTCAGATGGGGCCCGATTTCAGTTGGTAAGAGCTGATGGCAGGGTTCGTGTGCTGCACTGACCCCACGAAGGCAGGGACACCAGTTGTTAACAAAGCACTGTGCAAGCTGATGGTGGCTCCACAATGGCGCGGAGTGTATTTATATGGAACGGACAGGGTGCTATGGTTCATCTGAACAGATCATTGACTGGAAATTGTTATTTTCGGCTACTTGGGGAACATTTGCTGCCACTCATGGACTTCATGCTCCCAAAGAATGATGTTATATCATCGGGTTGCAGTTGTTCGACAGTGTTTGAAGAACATTCTGGACAATTCGAGTGAATGATTTGGCTACCCATATCGCCGGATATGAATCCAGTCGCACATTTATAGGACATAATCGAGAGGTCAGTTCGTGCACAACATCCTGCACCGGCAATACTTTCGCAATTATGGACGGCTATAGAGGCAGCATGGCTCATTATTTCTGCAGGGGACATCCAACGACTTGTTGAGTCTGTGCCACGTCAAGTTGCTGCACAACGCCTTACACAAGGAAGTCCATCACTATATTAGGAGGTATCACGTCTTTTGTCACTTCGGTGTACACTAAATGCTGTACCCATTTGACGATGACGTATGCAATCTGACAACGTTCGTTTCCTCCATACCCCCACATATCCAACTTTCATCGTGATGCTATATGTAGAAGTGAGCGTACCATTGTTGGCGCGCTCTCCCGCTATGTCAAGGGAAGCTGAAACAATCGTCGCCATGCGACGTTGTCCCACTGGCCACATGGACATGCTAACACATATGTAATTATGTTCAAATATTATGCGCTGTGATGATGCCAGTTCATGTGCAGCATTTTGTCTGTTCTTGTATGTGGTTGACAGACTACAGGAAATAGCAAAAAAAAAAAAAAGTAATGTCCTCTTTGTTGCTCCTGCAAATAAGCCCATTTCTTGACTCAAGATACTTGGCGTTGCCCCACAGCCCTGCACAGTCGTGCGTGCAATACGTGTGTCCTCTCCGGCTCTAGCCGCATGTTACTACAGAGGTTCAAAAATGGTTCAAATGGCTCTGAGCGCTATGGAACTCAACATCTTAGGTCATAAGTCCCCTAGAACTTAGAACTACTTAAGCCTAACTAACCTAAGGACATCACACACACCCATGCCCGAGGCAGGATTCGAACCTGCGACCGTAGCAGTCCCGCGGTTCCGGACTGCAGCGCCACAACCGCACGGCCACCACGGCCGGCTTACTACAGAGGTCGTTCATGTCTCTGAGTATAGTGGGGTGTCGTCCGAAGAATGAGGTGTCAAAGCATAGTTGGTACCTCCCGACGCAACCGCAAGAAAATCAGTCGCTGCAAGCCGCATCGACAAACGAGCATGCTGCCGCATCCGATCTTCTAGTTGCAGCCGAGTTTAGTATCACTTTGCCCCAGTCCGCGATCTCCAGATAAGACAACATCGTCTTCTAGTACCGTGAGAGAGAGACTTGTATGTTGTCTGTATCAAGTGATACGTTAAGGTTCTGAGACAGTTGTAAAAAATCATGATATTCCCGTGGAAATGGATTGTGCAAAGTTCAGTAATTCTTATCTGTGTTGTAATATAGTGAACTAATATTTTATGTGTTACAGTATCAACTCGGTCCCTTCTGGGGCAAACCAAATAACCCACTGTTGTACCAACGAGCGTATTTTCGTTCAGTACCATACTGCCTTCCTGAACACGTCGATTCCATGACACAATTCGAATGATTGATGAGAGCGGCAATAATGCGGAACGATAAACCACAATGTCGATAGGCCACGATGATGCCACTGACGGATCTTAACCTCAACTGATAGACGTTTCTGCTGCTTACTCGGGACATTATACGATCTTCTCACAAACAAACGACGGATACCGTTTCTGAATGAAGAAACTGCTGCAGAATCTTCCCTTATTATGGAATGTGCTAGATGATATTACTTCTATTTCATTTCTGCTGTTGCACTGAAATGCTAACCATTTTCATATTCGAGCATGTAGTATGCTTCGTGCCAGTTCGACATTTATTGTATGCCTCCTTTGTTATGATTCAGTGTCAATCGCCATCAGTGTATATTGCTCCAACAGAGGAAAAATGTTATGTAGCTATCAAGAGAAACTGAAATATCTAATTCTTTACAAATATAGTTTTTAGTAGTACCTTCATAAAACAGCGATGACGTTTCAGCAAAGCAGACGAAGAAGCAATGGGGAAAAGTTTATTTACATCGTCTTTACAAGTGTTCGCAAAACATTTGTGGGTGATAGATCACGTCAAGGGGAAAACTTAGGTTAGAGGCAAGATGTTCGCTGACGCTTCCCGGCAACACCAGGTGTCTTTTAAGATTGGTCACGCCCCTCAGAGGCGACCGCACGTAGGCATTTTGCGGCGTTTGTATGCAAAGTATGTTGCGTATCATTTGGTCATCTGCTCTGTGAGACGTGCAGTAGGCCCAGCAAAATTAAACTTCCTGAATAGCTTCCAAGATATGTTTAGCCGCTTAAAGGCACTCATTCCTTTGGTTTCCTGGTTGACAACCATTCTTATCAATGTACTGGTGTAGGTAGTATGCAGCCCACCAGATTACTAAACCCTACTAGTTCGGTGAAATCCCGTCGTACCACAGTGGGCAAATACCATACATTATTATGTTGAAATCAAAGCTACTAGAAGAGTTGAGTTTCCATATAGTTCCTCCCACTAGTTCCTTCAGTATCATCAAGCCTGCAAGACTTTGATAAGGTGATATAATCTATTAGTAACTTATTAGTGGATTTTCATTAATCTCAGTCTTTCTTCGTGTGTTACTCACTCGAGTGGTCTGTTGTCCGTGGGCCGTGCGGTTAAAGGCGCTGCAGTCTGGAACCGCGAGACCGCTACGGTCGCAGGTTCGAATCCTGCCTCGGGCATGGGTGTTTGTGATGTCCTTAGGTTAGTTAGGTTTCACTAGTTCTAAGTTCTAGGGGACTAATGACCTCAGCAGTTGAGTCCCATAGTGCTCAGAGCCATTTTGTTGTCCGTGAGTGTGCTTACGTTGTTCATCCAACCCTTACGTCTCAGTAGTGTGTTTACATTTCGCGGCGCCCGGTTGCAGCTGTAGCGGTTATAAAGCTAATTACTGACAAATTTATTTGTGCACTGTTATATAGTTACTAAATTTAATATTTTTCAACGGTGTTTCGCGCTGTCTGTGGCGAAACAACGATTTAATAAACTTTTGGAAACTTTCGCTCGCTGTGTTTTTTTAGAGTTTTCTGTGCGTTGAAGTTGTTTAGTAAATTTCGTGCTTTGGTTTTCAGCTGATGTTTCTTATTGTTTCTAGTTAAATATTTCAGTAAAATTTTCATTCACTGCTTTAACTTCGTTGAGTGCTCCAGTGGCCGCTTGAATTTCTGTTGGTATTGGTAATGGTTGTGGTTTAGTAGTATTAATAAAAGTAGTTGCTTTCTTAGTAGAGAGAGAATTTCGAGACCGCTATTGTTATTTCTATAAACAGTTCTACTAGTGTAACTGAACTTAGGTAACGTAGGCGCATAGTTTTTTTCAGTAACTGAAAAATTTTAACGTGAGTGAGAAGTGTGGGCTCTGTCGCAGATTTGTGAGTAGTGGGTTACGGTGTGGGATTTGTTCAAAGTATTTTCATTTGAGGGGGAATGCAGTGGAGAAGCCAGTGGGCATTCTAGCGAGATCCTCTCCTGGGAATGCAGAATATGTAGTAGAAATAAGTTGATAGAGGAGTAGGAGCGTAAGATCTGTGCCCTTCAGGTTCAGTTACAGTACGCGAAGGAGGAAGTAGGATGTCGGTGAAAGGTGTTGGGGAATGGGAACTGGCAGTTTGGCAAGAAGGCAGCTAGGAAGAGGAGGTATTCAGACAGTTTTACTTTACGTATATGCAATAGATCTGACCAACTGTCAGAACTGAGAGGAGAGGAGCCTCTTGTAGCTGTAGGTGTAGCGAACATGCAGCAGTCCTCAGCAGTTAGCAGGCCTAGGTCGGTTGACAAGTCTAACAGAAACAAGAAGGTTCTGTTGCTAGGTAGTTCGCACGGTAGAGGTGTGGGCCAGCAGTTGCAGGAAGTGTTGGGGAGTGAGTACCAGGTCACCAGCATTGTGAAACCTAGTGCAGGGTTGGCTCAGGTGACTGACAGCAAAGGGGAGTTACGTAGGAATTTTATGGAGGACAATCAGGTAGTGATAGTGGCTGCAGCAGGGAGTAGTCTTGATAGGGAAGGGCAATATGATGTACGTGCTGATCTGGTAAAGATAGCTATTCAAACTGGTGGCACTAATGTGCATTTCGTGCAACTGTTTCAGCGTCATGATTGGCCTCATATTAATGCGGTTGTTAGGCGCGTTAACATGGGCCTGGGGAAGGCACTGATGGCAGATGGCATGGAACACATTGCAGTGGTGCCAATTAAGTCTATCAGTACATCGGGTTTCACTAGGCATGGCCTGTACCTCAATAGGTATGGGAAGGGGAGGCTGGCAAAACTTACAGGTGACAGTGTAGTGGGTGGTGGTGGGATCACTCATGGAAAAATTCCTGTAGTAGTTGGTGTTAGAGCTGCACCTTTTTTAGGTTGAAGTCAGCTTATAGGTATACCTGCTTGAAAGAACTCTTTTTAACTAACGGATCACCTTCAGAGGACATCATGTTTCCAAGTAAAGAAGGAATCAGCATATTTCATCAAAATATAAGAAGTATTAGAGATAAAGTTAGTGAACCGATTATAGATGTTAACTCTGAAATTATTGATATATAGGGGCACCACTTAAATAGTTCGACAATTCAGAGGCTTCCTTTACCAGGATACAGGTTACCTGGCTGTTTTTCAAGGAGTTCCTTGTGGGGTGGGGGAGTGGCCATGTACGTAAGAAACAGTATTCCATTTGAGTCCACAGACACAAAACGGCACTGCACTGAACAGATATTTGAATGCTGTACAGGAGCAGTTGAATTTAATGAAACTAAACTTCTAATTGCTGTTGTTTATAGGTCCCCTAAGTCTGACTTCAGAGCATTTCTGCTCAAGCTAGAGAGGGTTCTTGATTCACTTTATAGGAAGTACCAGAAATTAGTTATATGTGGTGCCTTCAATATAAATTTCGTATATGATGGTGCAAGAAAATGGGTGTTGTTAGATCTCCTAAATTCATGTGATCTAATGCAGACTGTGGTTTTTTCCAACTAGGATGCAGGGGAACGGTAGCACAACCATAGACAATATCTTTATTCATCCTTCATCATTAAATGGGCATTCTGTTAGTAATAGCGTGAATGGCCTTTCAGACCATGATGCACAAATTTTAATACTAAAAGGCTTTTGTATTCAAACTGTTGTGGGTTGGCAGGAGAGCCAACACCGGTATACTAGAGGAAGCCGAAAGGCACGCGTTTTAGCTCACGCAGGCTGGCGTGAGGTCTGGAACAGGACAAGGAAATTAGACTATAGAAAAACGGACGTAGCTGGTGGAATACTTAACTTCAATCCATTAATGATGAGCGTCGCTCTTGACGGTACATGATTACTGTATCAATAGTAACTGGTATTGGCGCCTTGCTAGGTCGTAGCAAATGACGTAGCTGAAGGCTATGCTAACTATCGTCTCGGCAAATGAGAGCGTATTTTGTCACGGAACCATCGCTAGCAAAGTCGACTGTACAACTGGGGCGATTGCTAGGAAGTCTCTCTAGACCTGCCGTGTGGCGGCGCTCGGTCTGCAATCACTGATAGTGGCGACACGCGGGTCCGACGTATACTAACAGACCGCGGCCGATTTAAAGGCTACCACCTGGCAAGTGTGGTGTCTGGCGGTGACACCACACAAACAAATGTCACATATAATTACAAACTATGTAGGAAAGTTAATCCAACAGCAATAGAGAAATTTTTAAACCTCGTCAAAGAACAAGAGCGGAAGAATGTTTATATTGCCGATAACATAGATGACGAATACAATGCTTTCCTTAACACTTTTCTCATGCTCTTTGAGAGTTACTTTCCATTAGAACGTTCCAAACGGGGTACTAGCAGCAAAAGGCAGCATGGGTTGCTGACTAGTTAGATAAGGATATCATGTAGAACAAAGCAGGAATTATATCAAAATGTTAGAAGTGGTCACAATCAAGCTACAGTAGCCCATTACAAACAGTACTGCGAGACGCTTAAAATTGTTATTAGGAAGGCAAAGAGTATGTGGTACGCAAACAGAATAGCTAACTCACAGGATAAAATTAAAACCATATGGTCAGTTGTGAAGGAAGTGTCTGGTCAGCAGCACAAGGTCGACGATATAAAGTCAGTTCGTAGTAAAAATATTTCTGTTGCTGATAAATCAGATATATATACAGTATTTAACAATCATTTTCTGAGCATTGCTGGTGAATTAAATAAAAATTTAGTTCCTACAGGGAATCATATAGCACTCTTGGCAAACGCCTTTCTGAGATTGATGTCTGACTCACTCCTCTGTGATACAGATAAGGGGGAGATGAGTCAATAATTAAATCACTGAAGACTAAGGACACTCATGGATATGACGGAATGCCTAGCAGAATATTGAAGTACTGTGCTGCATATTTGTCGGCCGAAGTGGCCGTGCGGTTAAAGGCGCTGCAGTCTGGAACCGCAAGACCGCTACGGTCGCAGGTTCGAATCCTGCCTCGGGCGTGGATGTTTGTGATGTCCTTAGGTTAGTTAGGTTTAACTAGTTCTAAGTTCTAGGGGACTAATGACCTCAGCATTTGAGTCCCATAGTGCTCAGAGCCACTTTTTTGCTGCATATTTTAGCCCTGTATTTAGCCATATTTGTAATTTCCTGAACGATTAAAGTACTCAGTAGTAAAGCTGCCTTATAAAGGGAGAAAGGGATAATGTAGACAATTTTAGACCCATCTCTATGCCTTCAGTGTTTGCTAAAGTTATTGAAAAGGCTGTGTATGTAAGGATAATTGATCATATTATATCACACGATTTGCTATCAAATGTACAGTTCAGCTTTAGAAGTGGTTTAACAACTGGAAATGCTATATTCTCTTTTCTCTGTGAGGTACTGTATGGGTTAAACCAAACATTTCGAACGCTAGGCATACTTCTTGATTTAACTAAGGCGTTTGATTGTGTTGATCACAAAATATTGCTTCAGAAGTTGGACCATTACAGAATGCAGGGAGTAGCTCACAATTCGTTCTCTTTGACTGTTCAGAGATGTCATTACCCCTCCCAAAGATGTAAAAAAAATGCATGAGCAGCGCTTATTACACGGAGGAGGTCCGACAGCCGATCGGTTCCAGCCATTCCACCACGCAGGACGTACACGGCTCGTGTTGACTGCAGTTCAACCATGCCTAGACGGTCAATACCACGGTTCGATCACGTCCGCATTGTTACTTTGTGCCACGAAGGTCTCTCAACAAGGGAAGTGTCCAGGCATCTTGGAGAGAACCAAAGCGATGTTGTTTGGACATGGAAGAGATACAGAAAGACAGGACCTGTCGATGACATGCCTCTCTCCGGCCGCCCAAGGGCTACTACTGCAGTAGATGACCGCTACCTACGGATTATGGCTCGGAGGAACCCTGACAACAACGCCACCATGTTGAATAACGTTTTTCGTGCAGCCACAGTACGTCGTGTTACGACTCAAACTGTGCGCAATAGTCTGCATGATGCGCAGCTTCTCTCACGACGTCCATGGCGAAGTCCATCTTTGTAACCACGACACCATGCAGCGCGGTACAGATGGGCCCAACAACATGCCGAATGGACCGCTCAGGATTGGCATCACGTTCTCTTCACCGATGAGTGTCGCATATGCCTTCAACCAGACAATAGTCGGAGAAGTGTTTGGAGGCAACCCCATCAGGCTGAACGCCCTAGACACACTGTCCAGCGAGTGCAGCAAGGTGGAGATTTCCTGCTGTTCTGGGGAGGCATTATGTGGGGCCGACGTATGCCACTGGCGGTCATGGAAGATGCCGTAACGGCTGTACGATACGTAAATGCTATCTTCCGACCGGCAGTGCAACCATAGCGGCAGCATACTGGCGAGGCATTCGTCTTCATGGACTACATTTCGCGCCCCCATCGTGCACATGTTGTGAATGACTTCCTTCAGGATAACGACATCGCTCGACTAGAGTCGCCAGCATGTCCTCCAGACATGAACCCTATCGCACATGCCTAGGATAGATTGAAAAGGGCTGTTTATGGACGAAGTGACCCACCAACCACTCTGAGGGATCTACGACGAATCGCCGTTGAGGAGTGGGACAATCTGGACCAACAGTGCCTTGATGAACTTGTGGAAAGTATGCCACGACGAATACAGGCATGCATCAATGCGAGACGACGTGGAACTAGGTATTAGAGGTATCGTTGTGTACAGCAATCTAGACCACCACCTCTGAAGGTCTCTCTGTATGGTGATACAACATGCAATGTGTGGTTTTCATGAGCAATAAAAAGGGCGAAAATGATGTTTCTGTTAATCTCTGTTCCGATTTTCTGTACAGGTTATGGAACTCTCAGAACCGAGGTGATGCAAAACATTTTTTGATGTGTGTATAAGGCGTAAAATGCTACTTCATTTGGAGATTGGACACAGGTTCATAGTGACACAGGCAGCAGCGTGACGAGATTTTTAAAAACACAGGTTCCAAATAGTGTTCTAAGAATCGTTTAGTTATACTGCCAATAAAAAATGTTTGTGGATAGCCCATAACATGGCTATGAGATAGGTGATGTATCATATTTTACTTTTTATTATTTTATTTATTTATTTATTTTGAATCAACAGTCCTCCTACTCTAATACAGCTCGTCACAAGTTCCTCTTTTACGCCAACCTCTTCATCTCGGGGTAGCAATGACATCCTTCATCCTCAATTGCCCTCAATTATTTCTTGGTTATATTCCAATTTCTGTTTCACCTTTCAGTTTTTACTCTTTACAGCTACCTCTAGTACCATGGAAGATTTTTCTCTGGCATCTTAACACAAGTCTTATCATCCTGTTCCATCTTTTTGTCAGTGTTTTACACAGGTTAATTTCTTCGCCGATTCTGCGGAGAATCTCCGCAACCCCTATCTTATAAGTCCATTCAGTTTCCAAGATATTTCTTTGGCACTATGTATCAACGCTTCGTTTCTCTTATTTCCCATTGTACTAGCTCGTGGCAGATGAATTCAGTAGAGAACAAATCTCAAGAGCGCACAGGGTAAGAGGTGCTGTTCATGCATCAAGGGCATCGTTCTGCACGGGTAAACTCATGACAGTTTCGCACAATGACGCGGAGATTACCAAAGAGAACTGGCGGAATGTAGGGCTACAGAACCTCCTCGTTGTACGTCTGTGGTGTTTTCATAATCGCAAAAAGGACGAACCGTGCTATCGTCTTTTACAACAGCCCTGTCAGCAAGCAAGTTGGTCTTTGCCATATTTTCTCTTGACTTATCAGCACCGTACGGCACGTTGTGGCTAGGCACGGAGAGCTGCATCAGGACGCAGGAATTCGTCGCTGCACATCTTACTGCAGTCTTTGTGTAAATGATGGCTTCATCAGGGTATCGTACAGGACCTGTCGATGACATGCCTCTCTCCGGCCGCCCAAGGGCTACTACTGCAGTGGATGACCGCTACCTACAGATTATGGTTTGGAGGAACCCTGACAGCAGCGCCACCATGTTGAATAATGCTTTTAGTGCAGCCACAGGACGTCGTGTTACGACTCAAACTGTGCTCAATAGGCTGCATGATACGCAGCTTCACTCCCGATGTACATGGCGAGGTTCATATTTGCAACCACGACACCATGCAGTGCGGTACAGATGGGCCCAACAACGTTCTGAATGGACAGCTCAGGATTGGCATCACGTTCTCTTCGCTGATGAGTGTCGCATATGCCTTCCACCAGGCAATCGTCGGAGACGTGTTTGGAGTAAACCTGATCAGGATCAACCCCTTAGACACACTGTCAGAGATTGCAGCAAGGCGGAGGTTACCTGCTGTTTTGGAGTGACATTATAGGGGCCCAACGTATGTCTCTGATGGTCATGGAAGGTGCCGTAACGGCTGTACGATACGCAAATGCCATCCTCTGACCGATAGTGCAACCATATCGGCAGCATTTTAATGAGGCATTCGTCTTCATAGACGACAATTCGCATCCCATCGTTCACATCTTGTGATTGACTTCCTTCAGAACAACGACATCGCTCAACTAGAGTGGCCAGCATGTTCTCCGGACATGAACCCTATCGAACATGCCTGGGATAGATTGGAAAGGGCTTTTTGTGAATGTCATGACCCACCATCCACTCTGAGGGATGAGACTGAGGACTGAGACAATCTGGACCAACGGTGCCTTGATGAACTTCTGGATAGTATGAGCAGTGGAGCAACCTATGTTCTGCATCACTCTGCATTGTTGCCAAATTTATGAAAGATGGTGGTGATGATGTCATCCAAGATGGCAGTGTGTAGACTTAGCAACAGTGCATGATGTCATCCAAGATGGCGGGGAAAATACGCCAATTGGGCTACATCCACTAACCTTAGCCTCCAGAAAAATGGTGGGAAATTTGAATTTTGGTGGGAAAAAAGGCCAATTGGGCTACGTCCACTAACCAAACCGTGCAGAAGGAATTGGCGCAAAATACAAATTCCAACAGGATAATGCCTGCAAAACCGTACTTGTCTTTTGAAAGTCTCTTCGGGTTTGCTGCCGAATCCTAAAATCAACTTGACTCGATATTTCGGCGATCCAACTGTTCGCCATCTTCACGAAATGCTGCTTCTGCTGATGAGTCCCGCTGAGAACTGACGCAAGAGGACAATTCGACATCCTATATAGGCCACCATTCAGTACACGGCGCATGCGCCGCCCATCACGGTTTCTGGCTTCCAAAACAGGGAGGTGGCGCCGCCCTTAGTGAAACACTGCTGGCAACGATATATCACAATCAAGGCCGCACCGAAGAACGTTCAGTTTTGATGCAAGATAATACAGGATTCCACGTTTTGCTAAGAGGAAACCCATTGTCTCTGTTGATTAAATTATCAGCCCCTGCCACCAGAGAGCATCGCCGTGACGTCATTCAAGATGGCGGATTTTGGCGGGTAGAAAGCCAATTGGGCTAACTCCACTACCCTAACCCCGAAGAAAATTGGTGCAAATTTGAAATTTGGCCCAAATTCAAATTTCAACACGATAATGGCTGCAAACACCGTACTTGTCTTTATTATTATTCATTATAATTCATTATCATTTATTATCACTCATTATCATTCATTATCATTTATTATTTATTATTATTATTGTCCTACCTCCACTAGAAAATTGCGCTAAGTTCAAATTCCAAAACGATAATGTCTCGAAAACTTTACTTCTATTTATTATTATCATCATCATTTGTTATCATTTATGATTTATTCGAGATGTCCAATTTCGGTGGGAAGAAAGCCATTTGCGTTACATCCATTACAAAAATCTGTCACACGTTCAAATTCCAACACCACAATCGATCACACGTACGAAATAGTCCACATCCTACGAACTTAGACTGTCAGTTATCCTTTTTCACTTCTAAGCTATCAAAATCGTGTCAAATAATAAACTGCACTTATACTAACGTAATTAACATCTTCTGATTTTGCAAGGAAAAAGGAATGAAGTCTTTATTTCAAGCAGTATGGTCATCACGTGTTTTCCAACAGATTTAGTACACATCTTCGAGATCGCAGCAACACCCAGTGCGCTCGCCACTAGGTCCAGACTCCAACTGACTTAGTTCAAATCATCGCCAGCAGAGGAGGCTACCCCTGGCGCCACCGGTCAGCGGTAGCCCGCCAGTGGTCAGGTGGCCACTCTGACCGTGGTAGCCGCTGGACGCTGTAAACATGTTTTCGCTGAACACGCTGGAACCTGCCGATTCTGAAGGCACAACCATAGCTTGTCTGTTCACCACATGTATTCATCCCTCCCACACGTTTCGCCCCAAAATTGTTTCCCTGGGAGCGGAATCTACCAGCACAACACACAGTGGTCGGCCATTCGGTCCAGCCCACGGTGGGCAAAGAACGCCCTGCCACACTTTTGGCGCGAAAGTTGTTTTCCTGGAGAGTGGAATCCGCCCTGATGTCACACAACCGCCAGTCCATCACGTGGCATGCTCGACAAAGAACGCTCTCGCTAAGTTAACTGACTCAAGACCGTCTGCTCTATCACACGCCGCTGTCCCATGGGCGACCGACCGCTTTCGTCACACACCCTTGATCGCTACCTCCATACACACGATGGACATAGTCTTCTGTAAATATGCTAACACCCACATCGCACATCTAAACTATCAATTGCCTAAGCTCTTAATTGCATTTCAATTTTAATCATATTAAATAATTCAATTTACAATTTCATATAAGTATGAAAAGCGGTTCAATTATCTAATTTCAACTACTTTCAAGTTTGAGACCGCCACCTTTTCCTAGGGACCAGCGCCGAGTTTGAATTCTGACAGTAAAGAAAGGTCACTTGCGGTTTCTCTACCAACCTAAGAAAATTGTTGGAAAGAAAGGACACTTGTACTAACCTTAGCCACCCGACCACCACTTCCTCCTAGAAACCAACACGAAGTTAGAATTCTGCCAGTAAAAAAAGGTCACTTGCACTTTCCCCAACAACCTAAGAAAATTGTTGCAAACGAAGCTCATCAACACTAACCTAAGCCTCCAAGACACAACCTCTTCCAACGAGTTTTGGATAAAAGGACTCACCCGGCACTAGGCCCATGGATGGAGGAACGAATTTACTTTATTTAGGGATGGAGTATATGTATCACAGAACACACGCACTGACATGTCCCACACCATACAGACCTGCAAACCACTCCTACATAAGCCACCAGCTCCATCGCCGCCATCTTGAATAAATTTGGCAACAATGCAGAGTGATGCAGAACATAGGTTGCCCCACTACTAGTATGCCACGATGAATACAGGCATACATCAATGCTAGATGGTTCAAACGGCTTTGAGCACTAAGGGTCTTAACATCTGAGGTCCCCTAGAACTTAGAACTACTTAAACCTAACTAACATAAGGACATCACACACATCCATGCCTGAGGTAGGATTTGTACCTGTGACCATAGCAGTCGCACGGTTCCAGGCTGACGCTCTTAGAACCGCTTGGCCACACCGGCTGGCAATGCAAGAGGACATACTACTTTGTATTAGAGATACCGGTGTGTACAGCAATCTGGACCATCACTTCTGAAGGTCTCGCTGTATGGTGATAGAACATGCAATGTGTGGTTTTCATGAGCAATAAACAGGGCGGATATGATGTTTATGTTGGTCTCTATTCCAATTTTCTGTACAGGTTACGGAACTCTCAGAACCGAGGTGATGCAGAACTTTTTTTGATGTGTGTATATAAATGTTATGCCATCTAGTATCACATTATATTTCTATTTCCTGATTACACTAGCTTGGTAGTAAAGGTTGTTGAGTGCAACACTGGCTCGGTTTCAGATACTGCAGTTCATGACGTAAGTTCATGGCTTGTCGAAAATAAACTGACGCTAAATCACAGTAAGACTCAGTTTTATCTGGGTCTAACTCACAATTCAACAAAATCTGACGTTTTAATTTCTCGGATGGGCATATGGCTAGTGAAACTGAACTGGTCAAATTTCTAGGTGTTCAGATATATAGTAAACTGTCGTGAAAAGCCCACGATCAGGATCTTGTTCAAAGACTTAATGTTGCCATTTTTACTATTCGAACGGTATCTGAAGTAAGTGATCGTTCGACGCGAAAATTAGTCTACATTTCTTATTTGCATTCGCTTCTGTGTTATGTTATTATATTTTGGGGTAACTATTCCCATTCTAAAAGGATATATTTGGCTCAGAAACGGGCGGTTCGGGCAATCAGTGGTGTAAGTTCACGAAACTTTTCTCGGTCCCTGTTCACTAGTCTCGGTATTTTGACATGGGCCTCTCAATATATATACACTCCTGGAAATGGAAAAAAGAACACATTGACACCGGTGTGTCAGACCCACCATACTTGCTCCGGACACTGCGAGAGGGCTGTACAAGCAATGATCACACGCACGGCACAGCGGACACACCAGGAACCGCGGTGTTGGCCGTCGAATGGCGCTAGCTCCGCAGCATTTGTGCACCGCCGCCGTCAGTGTCAGCCACTTTGCCGTGGCATACGGAGCTCCATCGCAGTCTTTAACACTGGTGGCATGCTGCGACAGCGTGGATGTGAACCGTATGTGCAGTTGACGGACTTTGAGCGAGGGCGTATAGTGGGCATGCTGGAGGCCGGGTGGACGTACCGCCGAATTGCTCAACACGTGGGGCGTGGGGACTCCACAGTACATCGATGTTGTCGCCAGTGGTCGGCGGAAGGTGAACGTGCCCGTCGACCTGGGACCGGACCGCAGCGACGCACGGATGCACGCCAAGACCGTAGGATCCTACGCAGTGCCGTAGAGGACCGCACCGCCACTTCCCAGCAAATTAGGGACACTGTTGCTCCTGGGGTATCGGCGAGGACCATTCGCAACCGTCTCCATGAAGCTGGGCTACGGTCCCGCACACCGTTAGGCCGTCTTCCGCTCACGCCCCAACATCGTGCAGCCCGCCTCCAGTGGTGTCGCGACAGGCGTGAATGGAGGGACGAATGGAGACGTGTCGTCTTCAGCGATGAGAGTCGCTTCTGCCTTGGTGCCAATGATGGTCGTATGCATGTTTGGCGCCGTGCAGGTGAGCGCCACAATCAGGACTGCATACAACCGAGGCACACAGGGCCAACACCCGGCATCATGGTGTGGGGAGCGATCTCCTACACTGGCCGTACACCACTGGTGATCGTCGAGGGGACACTGAATAGTGCACGGTACATCCAAACCGTCATCGAACCCATCGTTCTACCATTCCTAGACCGGCAAGGGAACTTGCTGTTCCAACAGGACAATGCACGTCCGCATGTATCCCGTGCCACCCAACGTGCTCTAGAAGGTGTAAGTCAACTATCCTGGCCAGCAAGATCTCCGGATCTGTCCCCCATTGAGCATGTTTGGGACTGGATGAAGCGTCGTCTCACGCGGTCTGCACGTCCAGCACGAACGCTGGTCCAACTGAGGCGCCAGGTGGAAATGGCATGGCAAGCCATTCCACAGGACTACATCCAGCATCTCTACAATCGTCTCCATGGGAGAATAGCAGCCTGCATTGCTGCGAAAGGTGGATATACACTGTACTAGTGCCGACATTGTGCATGCTCTGTTGCCTGTGTCTATGTGCCTGTGGTTCTGTCAGTGTGATCATGTGATGTATCTGACCCCAGGAATGTGTCAATAAAGTTTCCCCTTCCTGGGACAATGAATTCACGGTGTTCTTATTTCAATTTCCAGGAGTGTATATTCCTTTCTGTCATTTCTTGTTAACAATATTAGCTTATTCCCAAGAATAAGCAGCTTTCACTCAGTTAATACTCGGCAGAAATCAAACATGCATTTATATCGGACTTCCTTAACTCTTGTGCAGATAGGTGTGCAGAATACTGCTGCATCTATTTTCAGTAACCTACCACAAGAATTTAAAAATCTTAGCAGTAATCCACGCGCTTTCAAATCGAAACTTAAGAGTTTCCTCATGGGTGACTCCTTCTATTCTGTCAAGAAATTCCTTGAAAACTTAAGCTGATACTTGTTGTGTTCTTGACTGCGTTTACTTAAACTTATGTCGTCACTTTATTCTGATTCATAAACATTTTATTTTTATCTGTTATTGGCTCTGAGCACTATGGGACTTAACTTCTGAGGTCATCAGTCCCCCAGAACTTAGAACTACTTAAAACCTAACTAACCTAAGGACATCACACACACCCATGCCCGAGGCAGGATTCGAACCTGCGACCGTAGCAGTCGCGCGGTTCCAGACGTAGCGCCAAGAACCGCTCGGCCACCACGGCCGGCTTCTCTGTTATTACTTTTATGTCAATACTTCACGTATTGACACGTTCCTTGACCTTGGAGATTTGCTCCTCAATTTGGTCCTATGGAATTTGACGTCTAAATAAATATACTATTCTCAGTGGTACTGCGTGAGTGTGGAGGAAAGGAAGAGTGAAACATGGTACCAGAAGTGTTAGTCCAGCCACAAAGTACTGATAAACTTGTGAGGATCGTGTGTGTGCTCTCCGTTATCATTCCAGTGTACGTTGTTTCAATTTCTTTCTCTTACATGTGTACCAAACTTACGATGTGTGCATATTATACATTGTAGTACTACTTTAGATAATCTTTTGTCAACATGGATGTAACAGAATTCAAAACTAGTGAAGATAAATATGCCATATCTCAGTTTATAAACAGTGGTTGGTTGCCCTAAATCCACTCATCAGTATTTTCAGTAACATTAACTTGGCAGTGTTTGTTAATTCAGACAGCTGCGTAATAAGGAAAATGTGTTCCTATCTGAAGCAGTGTAGGTCAAGTAGGACAGACCTAGTTCCGTAAGCAGGCCACTTGAGAAAATTCACTGACTCCGCGTAACGTCATCGCACCGGCCGGCTGGTGTGGCCGTGCAGTTCTAGGCGCTTCAGTCTGCAACTGTGTGACCACTACGGTCGCAGGTTCGAATCCTGCCTCGGGCACGGATGAGTGTGATGTCCTTAGGTTAGTTAGGCTTAGGTAGTTCTAAGTTCTAGGGGACTGAAGACCACTGATGTTAAGTCCCATAGTGCTCAGAGCCATTTGAACCATTTTCATCGCACCATCAGTGACTTGCCTCAGCAGTTATCGTGACCGTGAGCCATTCGGAATGCGCCCAGGCGTGACTTCAGCAACTCCAATATAATCGGCATTTGCGAGTGTAAGTGCTGGTCATTTGTCCAAGGAGGTCATCAAAGCATCTTCACATCATCGAGTCGTCTACGACTGTATGTTGGCTTCCGCTGCGAGACCCCCAATGTACTTCCACCCTCACACGGTTGTTCAGCCGCAGCCTCGATGGGGGCGATGGTCGAACTAAGGTCCCCCCAGCACCGAGCCACTGAGGTACGCAAGCGCCAGCCACCGCTCTCCAATCAAATGTCTGGGGTTTGACCATGGGCAACACCACCGGCTACCGGTCTGGAGGGGGAGTTCCGATGGCTGTGACCGGTTCGCGCCGCTCATAGATGAAGCGCTGCCACCTGACAGCAGAGAGGCAGCTTGCAAGGCGCAGTTATCGAGGCCGCAGCAGAGGCGTGTGAAGAGGAGACTCGCACCGGCAGGTGTTTGCCAGCCAGCCTGACTCTGCCTCCTGTGGGTACAGTATATCTAACTAGAAAGTCTATTAATTATTTCGTCAACCACTGTTTGCGATTATCATATCGGGCTTTTGGCTAAGATCAAAGTGTAGTGCTGTTCTTATCAGCTTAATCGCTCGTACGATGCAGTGCTGTCTAACACTAATATGCGATGTATTTTTTTTTAGACCCTTCTTTTTTCAAAGGGAGTCGATGCGGTAGCCCGGCCTACGCGAAACCAGTCCGAAGAATCCTGCTGTCGAAATGGCTATGGCAGATTGTGGGACACCGGCTGGCTAGCAAGAAAGTCGCATGCGGCCCACCTCCTCTTTCCTCCTAGCCGAGGCGTCCAGACGCCGGTGGCGCCTCTCATTGCGAGTGGCTGGCCACCCTCACGGGGCGTGCGCCCGCAATGGTGCACACTCGTATTTCTCTCCCCGGCCAGCCCTTGTGCTGGACTTCTACCGGGGCTAACCTAAACATATGTCCTTTTATCTCGGCCGGAGTGTGCCACTGCACTCCGGATCAACCCGAGATCTCCCATTCTCTCGCTTAGATAATTCTTAGTTACAAGCACAAGCCCAGTGCCAGCTAGTGAGTTACGACTCTCTGGACAGATGACGTCGGCCACGAAACTGTTACTCCGGCTCGGTTCCTACCTGAAGTGTAACCCATCCTGAGTTCCTTCCCATTTAAAGAATATCCTCTCGAGTCTAAAAAAATCTGTTCTTATCTGCTTAATATCTGATACGTCCTGCATCGCAGGACCAGAATATTAAACTCATTTTTGGCTCATGACGGAGTGCTAGGGGCTTGCTCCACCTCTGTCGCGGGTTGGCCCGGCATTGTAGTACCGCCAGGATCGGCCTACCAGTCTGCCACCGGCAGTGCTGCGAGGCGGTCACGCACCGAGCGCTGCAGGCGAGGCGCTGTAAGTGCCATTTTCCTTCTAGACCACCATGGTGCACAACTATCGGAAGAAGACATTACGTTTCAACATCAAAAGCGAGGCACTGCAGCTGATGGGACGGGACTTCCTGTCGGTGCGCTCCTCATACTTCCCTTGGTGATGGTAGATGCGCGTCCACCACCACTGAAACAAACGTATCGGTTCGCCACACTGAACATCAACATGATCGGCATTGCACCCAAGCTGAAGCTCCTATATGACATGCTTCGGGCCTCTGACGTCGACGTCGTCCTTCTTCAAGAAGTACGCGTTGCCACACTACCACCGGTCTACGGCTAAAACTCATACACGTCCACATGTGATCAATCATGGCGTGTAGTGGCTTTCTACATACGCGAAGAAATCCCACTCACGGACACGACAATCCTTCCCTCTGGAAAGCGCATGGCTGTTACCATCTTCGAGACGCGCGTCATCGATATCTAAGCTCCGTCTGCCTTACGAACCGTCGGCAGCGGTCCACTTTTTTCGAACATGACGTGGCGCCCTTCTTTTCTGGGCGCTATGATCGCCTTATCATGGGAGGCGATTTCAACAGCGTCCTCCATCCGCAGGGTCAAATGCCTGGTTATTCGCCATGCCCGGCGCTGCTCACTTATAGTCGAAGATTTTCATCTAGTGGACGTTTGGGAGAAAATTCATGGCAATACCCGCGGTTTTACCCATTATACAGCACATTCTGCGAGCAGACTGGACCGGTTTTATGTCTCTGCCCAAATTGGCAACGAAGTCTCCCAAGCAGAACGATGGCCCCTTGCATTTTCGGACCATTGCGCCGTCATTTGCTACCTGGCTTTGCCACCTCAGTCAGTACGGCGCAGCACAGGTTACTGGAAGCTTAATACATCCCTCCTTAGTGATCCACACTGCCGACAATGTATTGCCACTACATGGGCGTCTTGCGATAGACACCTCCCCCAGTACACATTCACGTTCCATTGGTGGCTCAAATGTGCCAAACCTGCGATCAGAAAGGTCTTCATGCAATGTGACAAGGAAGCAGCAGCATGGCATCGAGACACCACAAATTTTCACTACGCCGTCCGTGAGCTCGATGCGCTCCCTCCATCACCTAAAACCCATAGTCAACGACAGCGTACTAAAGCTTGTCTCGTCTCTCTCCAACATGCACTACTGTATGGAGTCGTGGTGCGTTCCCAAGACAGGACCTCCTCCACGACGAAACGCCATCCACAATCCATGCCGCATCCGACCATCGTCGTCGACGTCGACTATTCGTCCCTAACATCACGATCACCGACGGTGTTCACCCCACAACACAGGCGGCAGTGGTGTCTGCCTTTGCTGAACATTATCACCAATTTTATGACGACGAACAGATGGCAACGCCAATTCCTGATGATCTCTGTCCTTCCCCTGATCGGACCCTCACCGTAGCGGAGTCAACGTCCATGATGCCTGCAATCACCGCAGAAGAGGTGATAGATGCGATCAACGAGGGGGCCAAGAACAAATCATCAGGACCGGATGCTCTCCTCGTGGAGTTTTACCGGGCGTTCATCACGTTAATGCTTCCTCGCTGGACGGAAATGATTCAGGAACTCTTTAATCTGTCCTTCCCAATTCCACCTGAATTCGTCACTGGCATTCTTCTACCTGTGCCTAAGCCAAAGAGAGGGTCTCATGTCTCTGCATATCGCCCCCTTACATTAATGAATGCAGACTATAAAATCTATGCACACCTCTTAGCAGCGCACATACGCACCATCTTACATATGGTCCTTTCACCGGAGCAGTGTAATTGAGTAGGAGTCTTTCCGTATTTAACGATACGTAAGGTATGCAGTGATATATTGTTTGGTCGCATATCGGTTTCATGTTCTAATATTCAAGCCCCTGTCCTCGGTGGGAGAGCAGTGTAATTGAGAAAGAGTCTTTCCCTATTTGACGATATGTAGGGTAGTTTGTAAGGTTTAATTGCCGATGCAATATGGCGATCTGTGTAAAATAGCTTTTTACTGCTGAAAGTCTGGTCTGCAGATAGAAAAAAAGAAGGTGAATGGTGCTTCCACACCAGCGGCATCAGAAATTCAGAGGGTAAATTAAATTCGATAAGAGCTAATCATAATGCTCCATTCATTTCACAAGGCATCCTTTGTGCTGGAATATAGGAGTCTACATAGCGGTGAGAACGTTTGTGTATGGCGAAAGCAGGAAGGGTAACATGTGATGGATGGGGTACCACGTTAGGACCGGAAGGAAGAATGCATTTGACGTTATTCTGCGCTATTTGCGTAAAAAGGTTCCGTTAGGGCAAGAATTTCCATGCATACAAGCCGAGACGTCTAGTAAGCTCCTACAAAAGCGAGCATTAACTATTTCTGGGACACTATACATTTTCTGAGAGGTTGACTTGGTTCTTATTTTACATACCCATGTGATATCAGTTTAAGATTGAGAACCTTGTTAGATGCGCTTGCGATGGTTTGTAGATACGCGAGCGCATTTCGTGGCATTGTACCAGTTATGCTGGGCAGTTTAGCACGTCTAGACTCATCTCGCATGTTCTGTTAGGACCGCGCGGAACAATGCAACCTGTGCTATTGTGGAACGTATTTCTGCAGCGTCTGCAAGGGTGAGTCGCTTGGCAATTAGCTCTTTGCCGGACCGCAGGTAGAGAGAGGGATCACACCAGCAGCAGTGAACACACACACGCGCTGCCCAGAAGATGACTTGGCGCTTATTTAGATAGACCTGTGATGTCGGTATAACACTCGAAGAACGTCAACTGTAAAGGTGACTTTGACATGCCGTCGGCAGCGCTCCTGCGCTAGCTTGCGTCCAGCTGGCCCAGCAGAGCTCGTTGGACCCTGTGATAGTTGCAGTTGATGGTAGTTCAGAAGTGTACTTTATGTGCACTGAGTGTTTGTGCACTGGATAATTTTCGGCTGTTTAAGCATTGTGAGCGTAACACATGCATTATCTTTTGACGTATTAGAGCTGTTTCGGTGTTTGTTGCTTTATTTTGCGAACAGGTGTGCAGTGCTTGATTTCTACACATGACGGTTAGCAAACGTGTTAGGGATGCCACCGCCTCATCCTTGAGAGATCCGAATGGGCACCTGTGTGTGGCTTGGCAGCTGACAGTCACGGAGGCTGTCGATGCATCCCGACTTCTGGGAGCTTGTGTGGCAGCCCCCTGTGCAGTCCAGTAGACAGGGGGCGGCGGGTGGTGATATGCACATTGTTTTCACGTCTGTGCATTATTTTGCGAGCAGGTCTCTAGGCTGTCTTATGCGTTATTTGGACAGTATAAGAGTTCTTGGGTTGTCGGGTGTTCCGCCGGATATCAGCGTCGTACTTGCACGATATTTTGGTCACGTAGCTCGTGGCCTTCATCAGGTGCGACCTGAGACTACTCCTCGAGTGGACCTGGTCCAGTATTTATGCCTATGGCATTCCTCCTCCACCAACGGCTGCAGGCGCTTCCTCTGTAGTCCGCGCCCATTCCCTGCGACCTGTTGGAGCGTTGCTGCTCCGTTTTACGTCCGCTGCGGCTCTGGATGTTCTCTCTGCGTTCCGCGCCCACCAGTCCCACTTCTGGGTGTTCCATCTTCGGTCTGGTGCGCCTGGCAGTCCGTCAGGGGCTCGTTTTCCATCTCCATGTCTCTGGTTCTTCTGTTTGTCTAGTGTTGCAGCTGGCCTCGTTGCTCCTTTAACAATTCCAGAGCCGGATCCCAGGCTCTCCTTAGCTGGTATCCTGTGTCACGGTTCATAAGATCGTCAGCCATTTTAATTTCTATCGATCCTCTTATAACACTGTTCTATCTCTATAGGTAGATTCTCTTGGTGTGACGCCCGCAGCCGTTGGTGGAGGGGGAAGACCATAGGCATAAATACAGGACCAGGTCCACTCGAGGAGTAGTCTCAGGTCACACCTGATGAAGGCCACGAGCTAGGTGACCAAAATATCGTGCAAGTACGACGCTGATATCCGGCAGAACACCCGACAACCCAAGATGTCATTAGATCGCCGGGAAAGCCTGAAGAGTTACATCAAAAGTCTCTACGGGGAGGAGATGTATCAAAATATCAAGAAGCTGGACAAGCTACGGCAGAAGAAAGGGAAGATGCTGAGTTCTCTCAGTTTTTTGCTGAGGTGTCGAGATGGAGAAGTGGTACCAGTATTTGCCAGAATTAAACATCACATCAACTCCAGAGCGGCGAACAAGATAAAACGCAGAGCCAACATGGCACTGGTGAGAGAGAGGATTCGAGATATGCGCCACAGGTTAGATGTTGTGGCCAGGGAGCTGTTACACATTCATCTGTATATGGCAGCCTCCTTAACAAGAGAAGATTGGGATTGGGTAGACCGTGCCCCCTGGTCTTTAGCTGAGTGTGCTAGAAGGAATGCCTCATCTTGCCAATGTGCAAAGTTTGACCACATGAGTAAGAAAGCACAGTAGATAGAAGAGACACGCACTGTGACGAATCTGAGTGGCTTACAGTTTGATGATACAACCTTAAAGGTACTCAGCAATGGTCTCAACCTTGCTAGGACCCCTAGAAATGTACCCATTTCAGGTTTCGTCAGTGCAGTAGAGCAAGTTGCAGCCACACTTCCACCTAATGTGGCAGAGGAAGTCTGCCGAGAGACATGCGGGGCCCTCACCAAGGCCAGGCCACCGAAATCGAACATCACAACCGAGGAGAGGCTTGCACTGAAGAAACTATGGGAAGACAACAGCATTGTGGTACTGCCAGCAGACAAAGAGAACTCCACTGTCATCTTGCAGCGGGTGGATTATGATGAGAAAGTATGCCAACTTCTGGAGGACCCTGCATACAGAATTCTGGAGTGTGACCCCACGGACAAGGTGGCCAAGAAGACTAGTGCTCTCTTGAAGGAAACAGGGATGCCCGATAAGATCATCAGACAACTACGGGAAAAAGCGCCAGTGCCACCTAGACTGTATGGTCTACCTAAAATACACAAGGAGGGCGTGCCCCTACGGCCTATTGTCAGTAATATTGGGGCACCTACGTACACAACAGCCCAAGTACTTGAAAGGTCTCCTGTCTCCATATGTGGGGAAATGTATTCACCACATCCGAAACTCAGAAGATTTCCTGCAACGCCTCAAGCAACTGCACATCACAGATTCGGACACCATGGTTAGTTTTGATGTGGTATCGCTGTTCACCAGGGTCCCACTGAAGGACTCACTAGAACTGATTGCAGAGAAATTTGACGGTTCTCTGTTGGACCTGTTCAATCATACACTGACATCCACGTATTTCCTGTACAGAAACCAATATTACGAGCAAACTGAAGGTGTAGCTATGGGCAGCCCACTGTCCCCTGTGGTTGCCAACATGTTTATGGAGAGTTTTGAGGAGAGGACATTGGAGACAGCCACATTTAAACCCACATGCTTCTTTAGGTATGTGGATGACACCTTCGTGATCTGGCCACATGGGATGGACAGGCTCAACGAGTTTCTTGAACATCTTAACTCATGCCACCCTAACATCAAGTTCACCATGGAACTGGATAAGAACGGCCAGCTGCCATTTCTGGATGTACTAGTCCAGAGGAAAGCAGATGGATCAATTGGCCACAGTGTGTACCGAAAACCAACACACACTGATTTATATCTGCAGGCCAGCAGCTGTCACCACCCTGCACAGAAGAATGGGGTTCTGAAGACTTTGGTCCACAGAGCACGTGCCCTGTCAGACCAAGAGAATCTACCTACAGAGATAGAACGTCTCAAAACAGTTTTCTCCAAAAATGGATACACGGACAGACAAATTGAGAGGGCACTCCAACCAGCCACTATACCACAGGTTCCTGAAGAAGACCAAGATGAAGCAAAGAAGGTGGCATAGCTGCCCTATGCTGGCTCTATTTCTGCCAGAATCAGTAGGATCCTCCGTAAACACAATATCAAGTGTGTTTTCTGTCCATCCAACAAGATCAGGGGACTGCTGGGGAGTGTCAAAGACGACCTGGGGTTACGAAAACCAGGGATTTACAATACACCTTGTCAATATAACATGAACTACATTGACCAGACGACAAGAACTGTTGAGATCAGGTGCAAAGAACATCAGAGGCACACTAGATTAAGACAGGTGACTAAGTCAGCCATTGCTGAACACTCTCTAGAACTAGACCATGCCATGAAGTATGGGGATACCAAGATTCTAGCACAAACACCCAGATTTTGGGACAGTGTTATAAGAGAATCGATAGAAATTAAAATGGCTGACGATCTTATGAACTGTGACACAGGATACCAGCTAAGGAGAGCCTGGGATCCGGCTCTGGAATTGTTAAAGGAGCAACGAGGCCAGCTGCAACACTAGACAAACAGAAGAACCAGAGACATGGAGATGGAAAACGAGCCCCTGACGGACTGCCAGGCGCACCAGACCGAAGATGGAACACCCAGAAGTGGGACTGGTGGGAGCGGACCGCAGAGGGAACATCCAGAGCCGCAGTGGACGAAAAACGGAGCGGCAACGTTCCAACAGGTCGTGGTGATCGGGCGCGGACCGCAGGGGGAACGCTTGGTACCCCAGATCGTAGATGAAACCCCCAGGAGCGGGTTTGGTGGGCGCGGACCGCAGAGGGAACACCTAGAACCGCAGCGGACGGAAAACGGAGCAGCAACGCTCCAGCAGGTCGCAGGGAATGGGCGCGGACCACAGAGGAAGCGCCTGCAGCCGTTGGTGGAGGGGGAAGGCCATAGGCGTAAATACTGGACCAGGTCCACTCGAGGAGTAGTCTCAGATCGCACCTGATGAAGACCACGAGCTACGTGACCGAAATATCGTGCAAGTACGACGCTGATATCCGGCAGAACACCCGACAACCCGACAACCCAAGATCGCCGGGAAAGCCTGAAGAGTTACAGTATAAGAGTTGATTTCGTGTGTTCACATCAGTGTACTGCATTATTTAGGAATAGTTTGCATGTCTGTGTGATGTGTACTGAAATTATTTCGGTAATTTAGGAGTTGTTTGCGTGTCTGCACAGTGTTATTTCGCCGGCCGATGGTGGCCGAGCGGTTCTAGGCCCTTCAGTATGGAACCGCGCGACCGGCCTCGGGCATGGATGTTTGTGATGTCCTTAGGTTAGTTAGATGTAAGTATTTCTAAGTTCTAGGGGACTGATGACCTAAGATGTTAATTCCCATAGTGCTCAGAGCCATTTGAACCATTTGAACGATTGTTATTTCGGTAATTGAGGAGTTGTTTGCGTGTCTGCAGAGAGTCATTTCGGTAATTTAGGAATAGGATTAAAAACAGCCGACCAGTTGCAAAGGATAAAGTAATCTTTACCTAGGTTTCGATAGATTTAAATCTATCTTCTTCAGAAGGCGGCAGTATTACATTAACATGGAGTGATATGTCATTATCGTTTTTACAAACATCTGCATAGCTCCATTAGTCCAAATAAAATATAGCCCTGAGAATAGGGTTTGTCAGACAAATAAAAATAAGTACATGGAAGTTGTAGAGCTCTCTCCAACTTCCATGTACTTATTTTTATTTGTCTGACAAACCCTATTCTCAGGGCTATATTTTATTTGGACTAATGGAGCTATGCAGACGTTTGTAAAAACGATAATGACATATCACTCCATGTTAATGTAATACTGCCGCCTTCTGAAGAAGATAGATTTAAATCTATCGAAACCTAGGTAAAGATTACTTTATCCTTTGCAACTGGTCGGCTGTTTTTAATCCTATTACGTGGAACCGTTGCTGTTGCGCAGCTATGTTTAAAATACTGAATTTAGGAATAGTTTACAGGTATGTAGGCTGTGTGGTGTGACCCCAAGCATGTCAGAGCGTGTGTTTTTTATCAGTGTGATAAATATACTATCTCAAATCCATACCTAAATAAATTGTTTCAAAATAAATAAAGTACACTCCTTCCTCTCTCCAACAGCCCAGTGCAGGCTGAGTCATTTTTTCCCATCTTGTGGTATGTCACGGAACAGTCGACAGCACCCTCTGCTGGTGGAACTGTGTACTAGGTCAGTTAGACTCCAGACCCCATGGTGACCACACTGTTTCCCACCATTGCGCCCCCCCCCCCCCCCCACTGACCCCAGACCGTCATCTTGGATTACGTAATGGGAGTAATGACCGTGCACTCTGGTGACAGTAATATGTTGAAACGTCCCCTTTGAACAATTATACATGACTGTGCTTAAACTGACACACAATATTTTGTTAGCGCAACGCAATCTGACTTTCAAAATTCCCTACAAAAGAATGGCCCTGACTAACTTTCACAAATCACTTACCTCACAAACATCTTCGCTGCTCAAGCTACTGCAATACAGCGAGCGCCACTACTGCCAGCTAAATAAAAGATTCAAACTATGGAAGGCACTAACTACTGATAGGGATAGTTAGCAAATGAAAGATATTAATAGAGAACAAACAATGTATTTACCTTGATATCATCATATATAAATATAGCAGTTCATGACAAATTTCAAAACTCCGCCATCTCTCTCCCCACATCCACCACTGCTGGCGGCTCACCTCCAACTGCGCAACGCTACGCGCTGTTCACATCCAGCTGCCGCTGCCCAACACTACAGTGGCGAGTATTACAACAATGCGAAGCAGCCACAGACTGCACACAGCACAGCCAGTGATTTTTCATACAGAGGTGGCGTTACCAATAAAAAAACTTAAACAGCCTACTTACATAGCCCCCTGCTCCCCACAAAAAATTTTACAAATTGGATTGGGCAGTGGCCAATACAGATTTGAAAAAAATTTTTCATAATTACAATAACAAAGAAATCAAATGCACACACTTATTGATACAATGTTGGTCAAAAGCTAAAAATTTCTCACAGTCCATAAAGACAGTCCAGATTGTTCATCACAGTAAAAATGCAGAGTTTTTCTCAAAGTCTGAGCAGTAAAAGAAAATGCACACAGAAGTAGTGGATTTCCATGCAGTCTTGAAGAAGTAGTGTTGTCCTTCCAACGGAAAGACAGTGCTGACTCTTGACATGCATACAGGTAATGGGCCACAACAGAGCAAACCCACAGCAGAGTCAGTCGAAATTTTGAAGAGTATTGGTAGGTAGGTCATCACAGAGCAGACCCACTGTAGTCCTGGTAGAGATTGTGGTATTGGTGGGCCACCAGAGGTGCAGACCCACTGCAGTCCTTGTAGAAATAATGGCGTTGGTGGGTCATCATAGATGCAGACCCACTGTAGTCCTTGTGGAGATTGTGGTATTGGTGGGCCACCAGAGGTGCAGACCCACTGCAGTCCTTGTAGAAATGGCCAGCAGCCATCTGTTGCGATTGTGCAGGTGCACATTCACCATCGAAGAGTCTTGCGGAGAATATAGCAAGTCCATAAACCACCACTTGTGCACTCACAAAGTTTTTGGAATTGTCCTTAGAACCAGCAATGCTGTTATCCAGTCCCTTGCTGAATTAGTAACACACGTGCAAACACTAACAGTCCCTACTTCTCACATATTGTCCATATACTATGACCAACAGAAACGTGTGCAGTGAAATGTAACTTACAAGTTAATAATAAGATGAACTGGTGTCAATTACAATTTTATAACATGAGAATACAATTACAAAGGTACAAAATACATCATTAAAGAACATAACAATACAGATAACATTTGTAGTACAGGCTTCACAAAAGAATCGAAATAACATATCCATCAGAGTTACAGGAATTGTGACATGAGTACAAAAATAAAAGATCAGAATCACTTTCGAAACATCAACTTCACACATGAGCATTAAAACAAAACAGAATAAATAATGTCTAAACATCTTTACAAAGTAAATAACACATTATTAATGCCAATTGTATTTGAGGATAACAGTATTCCTCATCATAGTGAATGTAACTTAGTATTAAAAATCTTCGCTGCTCAAGCTACTGCAATACAGCGAGCGCCACTACTGCCAGCTAAATAAAAGATTCAAACTATGGAAGGCACTAACTACTGATAGGGATAGTTAGCAAATGAAAGATATTAATAGAGAACAAACAATGTATTTACCTTGATATCATCATATATTAATATAGCAGTTCATGACAAATTTCAAAACTCCGCCATCTCTCTCCCCACATCCACCACTGCTGGCGGCTCACCTCCAACTGCGCAACGCTACGCGCTGTTCACATCCAGCTGCCGCTGCCCAACACTACAATGGCGAGTATTACAACAATGCGAAGCAGCCACAGACTGCACACAGCACAGCCAGTGATTTTTCATACAGAGGTGGCGTTACCAATAAAAAAACCTAAACAGCCTACTTACAATGTACTAGGTCCAGACCTCGTGGTGAACACGCTGTTTCCTGCCAAAATCCTCCATCCTGGATAATGGTTCTTTTGTCATCAGCTGATGTCATGGCCGCCATCTTGGGCTACATCACAGAATGGACAACAGTTCCCTCTGGTGGTCGTATTGTGTACTAGGTCAGTTGGACTCCAGACCCGATGGCGACTGCACTTGATGGTTGTAGTGCCTCTAATTGTTTAAATAAATAGTGCATGCAAAATAAAGACTTATGTCCAGCACAGGACAAGTCCTCTTCCCGCCATTTCCTAGGACGAGATGGCGGTCGGATGACTTAGGTTAGTGGAGGTAGCCCAACTGCCCTTTCTTTCCTGTCATTTTCTTAGGTTAGTAGAGATAGCCCAGTTGACCAGTAGGACTCACTGGAAAATGAAGTTTATGGGTTTTAAGTTGATCTCTCAGTCTCGGAGCAGTGACATTCATAGTAATGTATGTCCTTGCTTATTGTTCTGTGAACAAGAAATTGAATGTATTAACCATTTTTCTGATTTTTCTTTGGAATTATACTGTTGAATCTCGTTTAAGCTCAGTTATGTTGTTTTCAGAAAAAAAAGGTCAGTGTCTTAGTGATGTACTGCAGCTTTCAAAATCATGGCTTTATTACTGTTCAAATTCATGGTTATACTGTTTACAAGTTTCCTCTCTTGATAAACTGCTTTAGGGGCTTCTCTATGGCTTTGTCTTCCTCAATGATTTTATTTATTTTGTGCACTAGTACTATTTAGGTCAGGTAAGTCATCTGCTTTTTTAAAGTGTATGATGAGCATTTTACAGTAGGTTAACGTTGTTTAAGCTCGGTTTGACATTTTGCTGTAGCCCTTTCCTGACGAAATGTTCTTTTTCACTGACGGTGATGTCAATTTGACTAATGAAAATTTCATAAGACAGTGCTTCGTCTTTTTGCCTCCCCATCCCATGCGTTGGGGTAAACAGCCACACCACATAGCTCTAGCAGTGAATTCATGTAGAATATACACCCTTGTACACTTGCATGATTCTTTTGGAAGTAGCCTAATAACTTTTTAATCCTATGTATAAGTTAAACTCCACCTAAGTTTCTGTTTTCATGCACGTAGAAGGTATGCCTTTTGAAGTCAGGCAAATATTTTAAAAATATCTTGTAGTGTTTACTATATATGAAAGTGTGAATCTACTTGTACTTTCTCACAGAAATGCCGTCTCTGGTAAGCAATTACAAAACTAGGACGGTGTCCAGCAAGGAAACGTCTAAGATGGAGAAAGAAACGAAGCATTTTGTTCCCTCTAATTACTTCAATTCTTTGCATCTACACTCGAATTACTCTTGTGTCAGTCGCTTTTCTCTTACTGGACGAAGAGAGGGAATGAACAAGATGTAGACATTGCATTCGACAGCTTCATACTTCAGATCATACTACAAGGCCTCTAGTTGTATGCTTCCGTAAATCGATTCAGGTTAGCGCCGAACGGCTCCATCGGCAAAGCTCAGGCCATTCCTCTTCCACATCCTTCTTCACGTGTTCTGCAGTTTCGTCTCTAACGAACTCCGTCACAACGGGACAGTAACTGGATTCTCCTTCCACTTAGCGTTTCATTGTGTATATTCTGACTTACTGAACTGAATCTTTCAATTTAATTACAAACTACTGAGTCACACTCTACGGTATCACAATAAACTTTACAAATATGACAGCAAATTACTGCAACTGTCATTTTTTCCACATTCAAAAACCAAATTGTTGTCTGAAAACATCTTTTCAGCTCCGTTCATCTTTATGAACACCCTTTAACTCCGGAACAAGACGACCAGCATGAAACCTTCCATCAAAAACCAATCTTAACTTCATGTATCGGCTATTCAGCATACTTATCCGTTTTTTGTTGCATTAAAGCGTATCTTCTGTGAGTTCACATACCCGTATAGAATAAATCAGGTCCCACGTCTCATCTGAAAAAATGGTCAGAAATCATCGACCCACGCTGGTTGTCTTCGAAGCTTTAATTTACTCCCAACAGAAGTTTTTTTATGGATAAAGGGACAGGCCTTGTCTTTTCTACATTTCTGATACGACGAAATGTTAACACACTCACGACTATCAAGTACTGAGTTATTGTGGGGTCATTTTGGGGACTATCCTTTCACCTAATACGTGTTTTCTGATGTTTGAATTCATTTATGATAGTTTTAATTATCTCTTTGCCGTTACGGTTGTATAGTTTGTTCGTGGTTTTAGGGGTTTGAAAGGCTATTGCTGTATTGTGCTAGTGCGTAATGTTCCTTAACTTGTGGGATCCAGAGGACCAAGATCTGCTTTCTAATGCTCCGGCACAACTAAAGTTTAACCTCTGTGCCCTGTCGCTCATCAGATTTAGTTTCATTTTATAGTAAATACAGCTATGGAAAAATAATTAATGTTCACAGATGACTTGGTGGTTAACAGACTCTGTTTGCTGTAAGTCTTTAATATAATATTTACTCTTTGTAGTGAACAGGTCATACACAGTTTAAATACAGGTTTGTGATTCATAGCCTCCGTTTTCTTCCGATGGAGTCTAATATTTTAGTTGCCAGGGGCAGATGAACCTTTACCAGTGGCAATGCGAGAGCACTGGTGCCATCCTGTCAGCGGAATTTCGTCATGTCGGATACCTTCCACCTTTTTACAAAGAGCTATTGTGTCTCTCTAAGCCCTCGCTAAGTCTGGTGCGCCTCTTTCTATAGGCATCTCCCAGTTTCAGAAGTTCCAATAACACCTGACATTAAACTGGCTGTCTCCTTATTTATTTGTTTCATTCTATTATACTGTTTAGATTTCTTTGCCGTTAAATGCCGAAACTACTTTTCGCGTCAGAATTATTCCAGAGGCCTGCATAAAACTAAAGCTGATGGCATGTATTATATGCTCTTATTGTCTATGTGGTTTGTTACACATCCTGCAGACTCCATCTCTGCTGTTATAATGTTCATCCGTCTGGTATAGCGCTGAGTCACAAGCCATTCGAGTGAATTAATATGCATGACATTCTCTGTTACCGCGCTTGTTACTGTGCACAAAGCGATAGCTGCGTCCTCATACTATATGTAGTTTGGAGAAAGTAAGTTTCCTATCATATCAAAAGATGGAAGGATGTGCAAAGTTCGGTAGTGCAGGCGATCGGCAAGTGCAGAATCACGTACACAATCCTATACCTTCTATAGGATTTTGTATGTGACTGTGCATGTGCCGATCGCCTGCACTACCGAACTTGTAGCGGCTGAATTTGGCGGTTGTGATTCTTCTTCTCGCTAATTGCGAGTTAAGACCTATGATCAAATTTTCCGACGCAAATATTCGTTGCGCATCTTTCGCTATCATACTGGAAACACATCAAACGCTGCCATGGTAGTACAGACGACTTTCCGAATTCGCCGAAATATCATTGACGGACGTGACGATGAGCGGCTGTCCCTGGTGTTGCAGCGTATTGTAGAGAACCGTCATTTATGACTATCAGACATCTCTCACTCGTATAACGATCCTGAA
Source organism: Schistocerca serialis cubense (assembly GCF_023864345.2). Taxonomy (NCBI): domain Eukaryota; kingdom Metazoa; phylum Arthropoda; class Insecta; order Orthoptera; family Acrididae; genus Schistocerca; species Schistocerca serialis. The sequence goes on along the minus strand of NC_064640.1, from coordinate 989,497,184 downwards.
AATTGCAGTCGAGTATTAAGAACTAAATGTGCATGATACTCAACGCAGGTGTTGTGCAGATACACATATGGCTCGATATGCAACACATTCTCTTCATCGTCCATGTTTCACTATCTTACAATGCTATGCTCCAGATAAATATTTTCAGGACATACTCCCGAAATTTGAAATTACATTGGATGTTAACAAATTTCTCTTATTTAGTAAGGCTGGCCTTGCTAGTCCCAATCTGTATTTTATATCCTATCTATTTAAACGATCATCTGGTATTTTTCTGCTGAGGTAGCAAAACTCGTCGAGTACTTTCAGTGTATCATTTCCTAATCTAATTCTCACAGCATCACTTCATTTAGTACGTCGACATTCTGTTACCATTTTCCTTTACTTTTGTTGATATTCAGCTTATAACTTGTATTCATGACTCTATCCATTCCATTCAACTTCAGTCTCAAGTCCTTTCTGTCTCTGACGAAGTTACGTCATCGGCCAACGTCAACAGTTTTTCTTCTCCGTTAACTTTAATTCCCTTTCCACATTTCTCCTTGGTTTCTTTCGCAGTTTGCTCAAGGTACTCATTGAATAACACTGAGGATAGTGTAGGATACTCCAGACAACAGTGTTAAAAGCTTTCTTTAAATCTACAAATTCTATAAACGTATGTTTGCCTTCCCGTCACCTATCTTCTAAGATAAGTCGTAGGGTCAGTATTGTCTCACTTATTAGTTTTTCCACTCATCTGTAAACAATTTGTCAGTTTTTTTGCAATCACGTCTTATTATACAGACAGTTCAGTAATATTCGCGCTTATCAGCACCTGATTTCTTTCGTATTCGAATTAATATTTCGACTTTGCACTTTCAGTGCTCTGTCCAATTCTTCTCGCAGTATCATATCTCGCATCTCATCTTCATTTATTTCCTCTTCCTTTCTACAATATTTCTTTCATTCCTCTTGTATAGCCCTTCCAGACTAACCTTCTTTCCTTGGTACTGACTTGCCCACTGAGCTCTTGGTATTCACACAACTGCTTTATTATTCTCCAAAGTGTTGTTAATTTACCTATAGGCAGCGTTTGTTCCTTCTAGTCACTTATGTTTCTACACCCTTGCAATTGTCCTGATAAGTCATATTGCACTTTCTATCAATATCATTTTTAGTCACTTGTATTCCCTTTTGCCTGATTCATTTACTGCATTTTTATATCTTCTTCTTTCGTCAATAAAAGTCTTTGATCTTTTGCTGCCTACAATGACGAAAAACCTACAGGCAGCTGCCACACATTGGTTCCAGTCCCAAGGGGGCGTCACTTATAAGGACAAGAAAGTTGATCTTGGATTTCACTGAGAAGATCTTTACCTTCTCCGGACACTACTTTCCTTAGGCAATAATGTAGAACGATGCCACGGTATCCGTGTCACCGTTCTGGTGACCTGGCGTCCAGCTACCTGTTGCAGCCATATTCTGCGTGTAACGTTCTCGATCTTCCAAGGCTGTCACGGTCAATGAGTTTACGGTTTCACCTTTGGGACCTATTAATGATTCGCTCACTTACCTTGTTTCCACGTTCCTATGCGCAACTGTGTACGCTTGACATTTGGACGTTTACTGCCACTGAACTATTCGGAGAACGCGGCGGAACGGGGTTGTGTTTGCCGGACGTTTTTCTGCTTCCCTCCATTTGTCACGGGCGGTAGACTCGTCGGCTCTTCATCGGTAATGGTCTACGATATTGTAATAGCTCGTAGATGGAGAGAGGAGTAAATTGTACTCCAAGACGCTTCATTAACTGTTACGGTGGCTAAAAATTACCAGGTCATAAAAAAACGACGTCAAACGGTAATGCTCCGCAGCTACATTCCGGCAAAAATCGGTGCGATTTTCAGTGTTATACAACGCTACTGCTTTTTCCTAGAAAAAGCTGCAGCTGTTTCTTTTCTGCAATTTACAATGGCTCTTTAAAAGGGGAACAGCAATTAAGTTGGGCAACAGTAAGGAAATTAATCAACTGTTGAAGGAAGAGGAACGCGATGCATTCGACTTGACGTGCACGGAAATCGGGGACAACCTTAATCAGGATGGCCCAGGTGGGATTTAAACACAGTCCTTACCGAATTTGATATCGGTGGATTATTCTTGCGCTACGTTATTAGTGCCCAAGTTTTTCAACGATTCTTGTCGACTAGGCTCCACTGAAAGCGGATGTGCATTGGAAGAACGACTGGACCCATGTTTGGAGATCAAGTATAGGGTCCAAACTGATACAACATTTCCGTACTTTACCTAATCGATTTCTCGAGAATACTAAAATACTTCTAGTCAGTCATGCATCATGCGCCGTAGATCCCTCGACTAAGAAGAGCCATTAAGATGTGGAATCAGTCAAGGTACCCATAACGTGAGAGAAGCAGTGCTTAGAATCTAATTTTCTTCAGTGGATTAGCCATCAAATTTTGCTAAAGTACTAAATACAGTGTGTTTCAAAAATGACCGGTATATTTGAAACAGCAATAAAAACTAAACGAGCAGCGATAGAAATACACCGTTTGTTGCAATATGCTTGGGACAACAGTACATTTTCAGGCGGACAAACTTTCGAAATTACAGTAGTTACAATTTTCAACAACAGATGGCGCTACAAGTGATGTGAAAGATATAGAAGACAACGCAGTCTGTAGGTGCGCCATTCTGTACGTCGTCTTTCTGCTGTAAGCGTGTGCTGTTCACAATGTGCACGTGTGCTGTAGACAACATGGTTTATTCCTTAGAACAGAGGATTTTTCTATTGTTGGAATTCCACCACCTAGAATACAGTGTTGTTGCAACAAGACGAAGTTTTCAACGGAGGTTTAATGTAACCAAAGGACCGAAAAGCGATACAATAAAGGATCTGTTTGAAAAATTTCAACGGACTGGGAACGTGACGGATGAACGTGCTGGAAAGGTAGGGCGACCGCGTACGGCAACCACAGAGGGCAACGCGCAGCTAGTGCAGCAGGTGATCCAACAGCGGCGTCGGGTTTCCGTTCGCCGTGTTGCAGCTGTGGTCCAAATGACGCCAACGTCCACGTATCGTCTCATGCGCCAGAGTTTACACCTCTATCCATACAAAATTCAAACGCGGCAACCCCTCAGCGCCGCTACCATTGCTGCACGAGAGACATTCGCTAACGATATAGTGCACAGGATTGATGACGGCGATATGCATGTGGGCAGCATTTGATTTACTGACGAAGCTTATTTTTACCTGGACGGCTTCGTCAATAAACAGAACTGGCGCGTATGGGGAACCGGAAAGCCCCATGTTGCAGTCCCATCGTCCCTGCATCCTCAAAAAGTACTGGTCTGGGCCGCCATTTCTTCCAAAGGAATCACTGGCCCATTTTTCAGATCCGAAACGATTACTGCATCACGCTATCTGGACATTCTTCGTGAATTTGTGGCGGTACAAACTGCCTTAGACGACACTGCGAACACCTCGTGGTTTATGCAAAATGGTGCCCGGCCACATCGCACGGCCGACGTCTTTAATTTCCTGAATGAATATTTCGATGATCGTGTGATTGCTTTGGGCTATCCGAAACATACAGGAGGCGGCGTGGATTGGCCTCCCTATTCGCCAGACATGAACCCCTGTGACTTCTTTCTGTGGGGACACTTGAAAGACCGGGTGTACCGCCAGAATCCAGAATACAGCTGAAGCAGTACATCTCATCTGCATGTGAAGCCATTCCGCCAGACACGTTGTCAAAGGTTTCGGGTAATTTCATTCAGAGACCACGCCATATTATTGCTACGCATGGTGGATATGTGGAAAATATCGTACTATAGAGTTTCCCAGACCGCAGCGCCATCTGTTGTTGAAAATTGTAACTACTGTAATATCGAAAGTTTGTCTGCCTGAAAATGTACTGTTGTCCCAAGCATATTGCAACAAACGGTGTATTTCTATCGCTGCTCGTTTAGTTTTTATTGCCGTTTCAAATATACCGGTCATTTTTGAAACACCCTGTATTATTTCCACTTACAAAAGTTAAATGAACGTTACAAATCAGGAGAAAAGCTGCTACTTTATACAAAGTCTCTTCCTCACTTATACAAAATCGTTGCTGTTTATCTGCTACTAAAAGACTGCTATTTACATAACTATACTGCAAAATAATGAATAATAGCATTTATCTACTTAATGTATGAATACTCTGCGGATAAATAACATTGTTATGACACATATTCATAAGAGAACTATATGATTCTTGAATTTAGATAATCATATCCTTTGTAAGTGTGGCTTATAACGCAAGAATTCTAATTTATTTTAATATTTGACTGATGCCTAAGTCCTTGCTTTGTGTGTACTAGCAGATGGTAAAAATATTCGCAGAAGAATGCAAACATCCAACTCTAAAACTTACAGAAGGAGGCAAAGTTTATAGAGAAAGTATTTGTACTACTTGTCTTGATGAGGTGTAAATAATAGTTAATCTCAAACTAGGAATCAGATACGGGTTTCCCCCCCAGGGGGTCCACAACTCTTTTGTGAATACGTGCGTAGCGAGCACGGGACCCCGAGCTAATGCGGCCCTCCTTCCTTTCCGGGCTGCATACCTTACTTTTCTGCATCCTTCCCTATCCCCCATCTTCGCCCCCCCTCCCCTCACCTCTTGCTCTTTCCTTCCCTTTCTCCCCCTCTGGGAGTATGGTTTGTGCCTACGTCCAGAGACGGACGCTCGTAAATGTAATGCATTCTTCGCCTTCTCTGCTTCTATGTCTTCATCCATCCTTTGTCCATCTCTTTTCCTTACCTCTTCTCTTTACCCTTTCTCCGCTGCGGCGTTTGAGACCTCTCTTCTTTCCTTTCCCTTTCTTTGTTTATCCCTTTCCCTTTCTCTTTCTTCCTCCCTGTGTGTGTCTGAAGGCCGACCCACGCATTTTTGTGCGTAGCCGGTGACGGGGTAACGCGTAATTCCCCGCCCCGCGTAGACAGGTAGGACACGTGCGTACTCCCTGGTAATGGCCAGGCCCAGGGAGGGGTGATTACCCGAGCTGATACCTTCCAAAAGTGCCGATTGGTCCCTCCGTCCATTTCTTGGGAGGTGTGACCTGAGGTGTGAACAATCACCTAAGGCGGGAGTGCCCTCAGAGAGGGCCCCCACAAGGGAGGAGCGCGCCATCGGAGACGCTGGTAATCATGGGGGATTCTTCCGCAATGGTTTCCTCACCTTCCACTATGTCTGCTCACAAGCGTAAGTTCACTGAGTCTCAGCCACAGATAGTTCTTCCATCGTTGCCACAGTTCCTTGTTGTTTCTCGGTCTGACGAAGGTCACGACTTCTCCACGGTCAACCCTTTCATTATTCAGAAAGATGTCGACGCAATTGCAGGTCCTGTAAAGTCTTGTTCCAGATTACGGAATGGCACCTTGTTGTTAGAAACAGTCAGTGCCCTCCAGGCAATGAAATTGCTGCCTACTTCACTGCTCCACACCTTCCCTGTCTGGGTTGAAGCGCACCGCACTTTAAATTCCTCGCGTGGAGTCGTTTATACACGCTCCCTCGATGGATTGTGTGACGAAGAAATTCGGCACTACCTGTCTGACCAGGGCGTAACGGCTGTTCATAGAGTTATGAAAAGGGCTGACACAAACATCATTCCAACCCGCACTGTCTTCTTGACATTTGACAAAGTTCAACTCCCATCGAAAATCAAAGCAGGCTATGAGATAATTTCCGTTCGCCCTTATGTCCCAAACCCTATGCGTTGCTATCGGTGTCAGCGGTTCGATCACACCAGCCAGTCCTGTTCCAATCCGGCCAAAAGGATGCCCATGAGGGTGCTTGTCCACCTCCATCCCCGTGCTGCATCAACTGTATGGGTGACCACGCTGCTTCCTCTCGAGATTGCCCCGTTTTTAAAGACGAAAGGCTCATCCAGGAAATCAGAGTGAAGGAAAAGGTGTCGACCTTTGCTGCTCGAAAATTATTCGCCAGTCGACAGCCCACCGTGCCTCAGACAGGAAAATACAGCACTGTCCTTGCTTCTCCTTGGCCAACAAAGGAGGCGGCCATGCAGACTTGCGACCTCACCTTTAGTGCCACGGTCGTCAGATCGGCCAGCGCAAAGATCGCCCGTTCAACCTCACCACTATCGCCTGCCCACTCTATGGCTCACCCTTCATCGGGTTCTGCTAAATCTCGAGCCCAAAAGTCAGACACCAAGGTTTCGAAAAAAGAGCTTACTCGTGAAGATTTTTTACGTACCCCAACTTCACAACCATCGGTTCCTCCTTCATCTAAACATCATATTTCCAAGAAGGCTACTAAGAAACCCAGTTCATCTCCTTCTCCGCCAAGTCATGTCCCATCTACAGCACCACCTGGTGGAAATCGCCCTCGGCCGTCTTCTGTGTCGCCGAGGCACACTGCTGGCGGCCGATCAACTGGCCGATCGCTAGTGGCAGGAACTGCTCCAGAACAATCTATGGATCAGGATCTTCTGCCTTCGGCTGAATGCCATTCCATGCTGTCGGTCGCAAGCTCTGAGCAGTCGATGAGTTGACAGCAACCTTGACCACATTCCTCCATTTTCTGTTCACCCTATGTCCATTATCCACTGGAATATCCGCGGCATTCGAGCCAATCGGGATGAATTGTCGATCCTCTTACGTTCCTACTCGCCGGTCATCTTCTGTCTTCAGGAAACTAAGCTGCGTCCCCATGACTGCTTTGTTCTCTCTCATTTTCAGTCCGCCCGATTTGATCTCCCTTCTGTTGAAGGCACTCCAGCCCATGGAGGACTCTTGATTCTTCTCCATGATACTCTCATTACCACCCAATCCACTTAAACACTTCCTTCCAAGCTGTCGCTGTCCATCTTTCCCTTTCTGGATATACCTTTCCTCTTAGTACTGTATACATTCCATCGTCCACACCAATGGCACGAGCTGATCTCCTTCATCTTCTTGGTCAGCTTCCACCCCCCTATTTGCTGGTTGGGGACTTCAATGCCCACCACCTGCTTTGGGGATCTCCACATCCTTGTCCACGTGGCTCACTATTGCTAGACGTCTTCCACCAAGCGGATCTAGTTTGCCTCAACACTGGGGTCCCTACATTTTTGTCTGCCTCCACGACAAATTTCTCTCACTTGGACCTTTCGGTCGGTACTGTTCCGCTAGCTCGGCGCTTCGAATGGTTTGCCCTTGACGATACACACTCGAGTGACCACTTTCCATGTGTCCTTAGACTGCAGCCTCAACTGCCATATATGCGCCCGCGACGCTGGAAGTTTGCCCAAGCCGATTGGACACTTTTTTCGTCTCTAGCGACATTCGATAACCGTCACTTTCCCAGTGTCGACGATGAGGTCACACATATTACCGACGTTATTCTTACAGCTGCGGAACGTTCAATACCACGCACCTCCGAATTGCCCCGGCGCCCCCCAGTTCCTTGGTGGAACGAGGCGTGCCGTGACGCAATACGTGAGCGGCGACGTGCCCTTCGCGTTTTCCGCCACCATCCTACTTTGGCCAACTGTATCCGCTATAAGCAGTTCCGTGCGCGATGCCGTCGCGTCATCCGCGATAGCAAGAAGGCAAGCTGGGACTTCTTTACTAGCTCATTTAACACCTTCACTCCCTCCTCAGAAGTTTGGAGTCGGCTTCGACGGTTATCAGGCGCGCCTAGTTTCTCGCCGGTCTCTGGGCTCACTGTCGCGCATGATACATTAGTGGACCTTGTCGCAATTTCTAACTCATTGGGTCAGCACTTTGCTGAGATTTCGAGCTCTTCAAATTACCCGCCAGCGTTTCTCCCGAAGAAACGTCCAGCGGAAGTGCGACCTCTTGCTTTCTCCTCTCAAAATTGCGAAAGCTGCAATACTGTTTTCTCCATGCGGGAACTCCAAAATGCACTCTCTTCTTCTCGCTCCTCCGCCCCAGGACCGGATGGTATCCACGTCCAAATGTTGCTGCATTTACCAAGCCATAGTTTGCGTTACCTCCTTCGCCTTTATAATCGAATTTGGACTGACAGTACTTTTCCCAGACGATGGCGGGAAGCTATCGTCGTTCCTGTTCCGAAACCTGGAAAGGACAAACATCTCCCATCTAGCTATCGCCCCATTTCTCTCACGAGTAGTGTATGTAAGGTTTTGGAGCGTATGGTGAATTGCCGTTTAGCTTGGTGGCTGGAGTTCCGCAGTCTTTTAACACCTGCCCAATGCGGATTCCGAAAGCATAGTTCTGCAGTTGACCATCTTGTTGCTCTCTCCACTTATATCATGAACAATTTTCTCCGGAAACGCCAAACAGTAGCAATATTTTTTGATCTGGAGAGAGCATACGATACCTGTTGGAGGACAGGCATCATCCGCACACTGTTCTCTTGGGGCTTTCGAGGTCGGCTGCCCCTTTTTCTTCCCGAATTTATGGCAGAGCGCACATTTAGAGTGCAGATGAACACTACTCTCTCCCGTACTTTCTCCCAAGAAAACGGGGTACCCCAGGGCTCCGTGCTGAGTGTTGTACTGTTTGCCATTGCCATCAATCCAATTATGGATTGTCTCCTTCCTGATGTCTCGGGCTCCCTCTTTGTGGAGGATTTTGCGATCTACTACAGCTCTCAACGGACCAGCCTTCTTGAACGACGTCTTCAAGGATATCTCGATCGCCTCCACTCTTGGAGCATCGAAACCGGCTTCCGTTTTTCTCCCAGTAAGACCGTTTGTGTTAATTTTTGGCGACGTAAGGAGTTTCTTCCACCCTCCTTACATCTAGGACCTGTGATCCTTCCGTTTTCGGACGTCGCTAAATTCTTGGGTCTTATGTTTGACAGAAAACTGTGCTGGTCCTCCCACGTTTCCTATCTTTCGGCTCGCTGTCTGCGATCCCTCAACACCCTCTGTGTCCTGAATGGTACCTCCTGGGGAACGGACCGAGTGGTCTTTCTCCGCCTCTATCGCGCCTTAGTGCGCTCGAAATTGAACTATGGAAGCATAGTTTACTCCTCTGTTCGGCCGTCTATTCTTCGGCGTCTCGACTCTATCCACCACCGTGGATTACGTTTACTGTCTGGAGCTTTTTACACCAGCCCTGTGGAAAGCCTTTATGCTGAGACTGCTGAACCTCCGCTGTCCAATCGGCGAGCAGTCCTTCTGAGTCGTTATGCTAGCCATCTGTCTTCCATGCCTGCTAATCCAGCCCATGGCATTTTTTTCGACGCCTCCTTTGATGTAGGGTATGCAGGCTGCCCCTCCGCCGTACTACCACCGGGAGTCCGCTTCCGTCAACTGCTCCACTCTCTTTCCTTCCGCTTTCCTAAAACCTTCTTGACAACTTGGGGTACAGCACCGCCTTGGCTCCGTCCCCGGATCTGCCTGCTCCGTGACCTTTGTCAGTTTCCCAAGGATGGTACCCCTTCACTTGTTTATCGTCGGGCATTTTCTGCTCTATGTGCACAAATTACGGAAGCCACATTTATTTACACAGATGGCTCAAAAACATCGTTTGGTGTAGGGAGTGCCTATATTGTTGGCGACACCCCAAATCAATTTCGGCTTCCCGACCAGTGTTCGGTTTATACTGCGGAGCTTTACGCTGTTCTCCAGGCTGTCCACTACATCCGCCGCCATCAGCGGATACAGTATGTTAACTACACAGATTCTCTCAGCTCTCTCCTCAGTCTCCAAGCTCTTTACCCTGTCCACCCTCTGGTCCACCGGATTCAGGACTGTCTGCGCTTGCTCCACCTGGGGGGCGTCTCGGTGGCGTTCCTCTGGTTCCCGGGACACGTTGGTATATGTGGAAATCAGGCGGCCGATATGGCGGCCAAGGCTGCAGTCTCTTTTCTTCGGCCAGCTATTCGCACGATTCCCTTCGCCGATCTACGGAGCGTTTCATGTCGTCGTGTTGTTCTTTTATGGCACGCACATTGGTCGACACTTCCCCATAATAAATTGCGGGACGTGAAAGCTCTTCCTTGTCCTTGGACCTCTTCCTCCCGAACGCGTCGTCGGGAGGAGGTAATTTAACTCGACTCCGGATAGCGCACCGTCGTTTTAGCCATCGACATCTTTTAAGCGGCGATCCTCCCCCACTCTGTCCCCACTGCTCTCATCTGTGGACGGTAAGACACCTTTTAATTGAGTGCCCCTATTTTACTCCGTTACGCGCCCGTCTACAGCTGTCGCCTGATATATCGTCAATTTTAGCAGATGACACGCGCTCGGCCGATCGCGTTCTCGAGTTTATTAGTGCCAGTGAAATGACGTCAGTCATTTGAAGCTTTTTTTGGGGACAACCAACCCCTTTCTGTAGTGGATTTTTAAGCCTTCCTTCTGCTTTTAGTTTCTCCAATTTTTTGAGTTTCGTTCCCATTGTTGCTGGTTTCCATTTTCGGTTTTTTACTGTTTCCTAAGTCACGGACCGGGCGCTAATGACCATAGCAGTTTTGCGCCCTAAAACCAAAACAAACAAAAAAAACAAAACAAAAGATACGGGTTTCTGTATTCTGATTCCAAGGCGTTAACTAGTTTACTTAAAATAGAAAGCAATAAATTCGAAATCTTTACAGATTCAAATGAAGATAGTATCAAAGCATATTAGCTTCTTCTTTTGCAAATTATGAGGTTATCAAGATCCTAGGAGCGGTCAACACCCTAAATTTGCAATCGGGACTTTTCATTCCATTCTCCATCAATATTGTCTTCGAATCAGCTTAAAGTCATGGCTCTTCGTACTGATCAAGCTCTTAAAGACCTTAGATCGTCCTCTGTATTTTTATCCCTAAAATCTTATGATTCCCAGCATGACCACTGTGAATTACTTTCCATCACATTATCTTTAGATCCTTTATTTACCCAAGTATTTATTTCGTGGGTCTTCTACACTATTGCGTGGTTCGGTTATCATTCCCCACGTAAGCTGGAGATTACATGTATGACAAAAAAGGGAAGTACCTTGAAGACTTGGTTGGATGTCAATGCAACTTCATAGAAGTGCATACCACAGGAGGGTATGTAAATGATAATTCAAATTCTCTGTGGCAGGTAGAATGGTCAACGATGTGCATTATAGTTCAGATCAAATGAATTCGCAATTGCGAATAAGGAGTACCATCAGCTGCAGAATAAAATGACGACAATGAAAATTTGTGTCGGACCGGGACACGAATACGGATTTCCCGTAATGTAATGTAAATGATAATTCAAATTCTCTGTGGCAGGTAGAATGGTCAACGAAGTGCATTATAGTTCAGATCAAATGAATTCGCAATTGCGAATAAGGAATACCATCAGCTGCAGAATAAAATGACGACAATGAAAATTTGTGTCGTACCGGGACACGAATACGGATTTCCCGCCTACCGCGAGCGGTCGCCTTACCATCTGGCTATACGTACAGGACTTGCGGCCACACCCAAACTTTCATATGTCGTCAACCATGCGTCGACCACGCACGGATAGCCAAATGGTAAGATGACCGCTCGCGGTAGACGGGCTGGCTCTGAGCACTATGGGACTCAACTGCTGAGGTCATTAGTCCCCTAGAACTTAGAACTAGTTAAACCTAACTAGCCTAAGGACATCACAAACATCCATGCCCGAGGCAGGATTCGAACCTGCGACCGTAGCGGTCTTGCGGTTCCAGACTGCAGCGCCTTTAACCGCACGGCCACTTCGGCCGGCGGTAGACGGGAAATCCGGGTTCGTGGACCCATCCAGCACAAATTTTCACTGTCGACATTCTATTCTGCAGCTGATGGTAGTCCTTATTCGCAATTAAGAATTCATTTGATGTGTTTCGTAACGGCTGTGGTCGCTGCAGTGCCTGTTCCTTTGGACATGCATGAATGTCCAAAGGAACTTTGCATCGTAATCAGAATAACACAGGCACTGCAATATCGTATGCATTGTAGTTGTTCGTGATTAGTATTCTTACTAGACTTGGTAGAGTGTTTAAGGGGAGTGCATAGCGCCAGATGGTGAGTGATCGCGAAGATTCCAGATACTTGTGTGACACTGCGTTATCAGCTCCTGATAAAGTTAGAATGGGGTCTCACTGTGGATCTTCATTTGGCCGGATGGTCGAATCGTGCAATATTTAGATTTGTTGGGAATTCGGACGTGACTGTGGCCCGATGTTTGACGACATGGGAACTTGAGGGCAAGCAAACTCGTCGTAAAGGTTCTGGTCGATCACGTCTAACAACCACAAGATAAGATCGCAGTACTGTGCACCACGCACATCCTAACCGCTTCGCATCTGCCCCTGCCGTCCGAGAACAGGCAATGGACTACGTGCAACATTCTGGGTCATCCTACACCATTCATCAGAGACTTGCCTCACGCGTAGGCCAGCGTTAACACCACCACACAAACGACTGCATTTGGAGAGGTGCAGTGATTTGACGGAAAGAATTGCTGATGAATGTCGTCGTATTGTATTCAGTGATGAATCGCATTTCTGCACATCCCCGAATGACCACTGTCGGTGAGTGTAATGACTGCCTTGGGCAAAGGTTCCACTCTTACAATGTTTTGGAGAGGAACAGCTGGTTTAAGTCTGCTGCTGCTGTCGTGATGTTGTGAGCCATTGGGTGTGACCTCAGAACACAGTTGATAGTGAGTCAGAGAACTCTGACGGCACAACTGCGAGTCACGTATCTTCTGTGTCCTCATGTGTTACCCCTCAAGATACAATAACGTATCATTTTTCAGCAGAATAATGCTTGTCCAAACATGGAACGTCTCTATGAACTGTCTATGTGACGTTGCAGCACTCCTGTGGCTAGCGGGATCTCTTAATCTGTCGCAGATAGGAAAGGTGTGGGACCAGCTTGGTCGTCAATACCATCCCATTGCCAGTATCCAGAATATCAAGGGTCAGTCAAAACAGTTGTGGGCCATCTTGCCTCAGGAGAGAATACGAAGTCTTTATGACACCCTTCCCAACCGAATGAGGCCGGAGGGGATGCAAGATCATACTGATTAGTGGACTCACACAGCCAAGTTCTCTGTAAGTTTGAGTCTATTTTATAATCACTGAAATAACACCACAAACCATCTCAACCCATGACATATCATTTCGTTTCCTCCTTCCCTTATGGGTGTATCACTTTTTTCATCGGGCAGTGCATACTGAAAGTGGTTGATATCTATGCAGAATCCCTGTCCATAATCACTATCCAAAATGACGCTGATTTCGACAAGATGTGGTTGAGACAAGACGGAGCTCGACACCATCGAAGCAAGAGAGTGTTTGATGTCCTGGAGGAGCACATTGAAGACTGCATACTGGCTCGGGGGTACCCAGAGGCTGCTAACATGGGCCTCGATTGGCCGCCATATTCTTCGGATCTGAACACATGCGACTCCTTTTTGTGGGGCTATATTAAAGATAAGGTGTACAGCAATAACTCCAAACCACTGCTGAGCTGAAAACAGCCATTCAGGAGGTCATCGACAGCATCGATGTTCCAACACTTCAGCGGGTCATGCAAAATTTCGGTATTCGTCTGCGCCACATCATCGCCAGCTATGGCAAGCAAATCGAACACCTCATAACCTTAATACAAATCTCTGTAGTGACGTTTACATATTGAATAAAATGTGTGCACGGCGTAGTTAGTAACTGATTTACTCTTTTTTTCGTATAGTTCAATAATTGTGATCCTGTAGCTGAGAAAGGATACAAGTTACGAGAATAATACCGACTGAAAAAAAAAGGTGGGCAAGCCAGTTCGGGAAGGTAAGTGGAACAGTCAACAGACAGCTTTCGTCGTAGTGAACGTCTCTAATGACCTCGTTGTCGACGGGACGTTAAACACTAATTTCCTCCTCCTCGTCATAGTGAGGCAGGCAGAATGGCGGACATGGGGTAGCTGTGGTGGAGGACAGACATGATAGGATGCGGGCGCGAGTGCTTTGGCGTCGTAGTACAAACGTTTATTAGCAGTTAAAGATGGCGTAGGTGTAGTGGTTCGAGCGCTCTCAGAGACGTGGTTGTGCACATTTTCAAAAACAGATTTCGCGTTCACACATCTTACAAAACGTTCGACAGAAAGAATGATTTTTCATACGCATTATATAAGCAACACCGTGAACTATCTTGTGGCAGTAATGTAAAGTCTATGAAACGCTAAGGAACTCAGTAAAAGTCGTGAGGGGTTAACTTCAACACCTAGTTAAATAGGTAGTGTTTTATTTATCCACGGGGAACTGCCGAAACGAGTTAACACAACTGGTGATTTGATGTTGACTGCATTTTTGTATTGATTACTGAGAGTATTATCATCTACTCACAACTTGGTTATACACCTCCAGGCTCTTTTTAAAGGACATTTCCAGTGCGCATGTTAAATAGACGTTGAAAAGTAAGGACTAAGGAGTACATGGGGGGGGGGGGGGTGAGTGGAGAATGGAGGGTAGTATGTAGTAGTCGCCGATACCAACTGTGCTGTGTCATCGAGATCGCCTAGCAGTGAGCGACATCCATCGGAAACAGACTGGTACCAAGAGAATCAACGTTTAGTGCCGCACTTATTTAGTTAATACTTCATGTTCGACTTAAAAGCTGACGAATACCAGTTTCTGTAAAACAGTTCAATCTGAAAAAAAACTAATTTAATAGCCGTGAAGGTCTGAGAAACTAAAAGACTTGCTTTAACTGCCACTGTTCCAAATACCCTAACCACTGGGTTGCTTTTTCCCTTTCTTTCAGTTTAGTACTTAGATTTTTCTCTGTTTATGAACTTGCATGTGGCTCCAGAGTTTTTCAGGTCTGGAGAATATCTGTAGGTGTTGCTACTGTTGGCATTACAACTTATCCAGCGAAATCAAGTATTTTGGAATGCATTGTGCCAGTGACGTTTTACAAATTACGATCGGTACTTAGTTTTTGACAACTAAACAATTATTTAGTTAGCCGTGGCTGCCAGCAACGTGAACATTTCAGCTACACATCAAACGTCATGGATAGAAGGCAGTCACTCATCTACGCCAGGGACGACCAAGAATATTTGTCTCATGCGCCATGTCCTGGTACGAGTGCCATAGCTCTCAGCCTCGCAATACATTTCCCCCATGGCCAAGGCGCGCTGTCTGAGCGCAAGTAGGCGGAAGAGAGGAAAACTGTGAACGCACCGTATGTAAATGGCAGTACAGTCGCACAAATTTTCATTAGTATTTAATTATTCTTGGGGCGCTGAAGACATAATACCATTTTTATCTTGTAGGGATTGTCGCCATACGGACATATGCAGAGAATTTCACAGATTTTCGGACTCAGTTTGGCATGTAACCGTTATTTATTTAGTGTCAAAATCGAAAAAAAGGTCTTTCATATAAATATGCCGATCGGAATGTTGTAGCACTTATGCAACCTCATTGTGGAGACATGGAAACTACCTGAGGAAAGTAACGTAGACGTCCTGGACAGTTTTCGCATAAAAGGACTTGCCACTGAAATGGGAATTGCCTTGCAGGTGAATCAGTTACATCTGCACATGCACAGGTGTGCTTTCAACTGAAACGGCAAACGATCTCGAAATCAGCCCGAAAACAAACGTAAGATTGGCAGTGACTTCAAAACGCTTAGGAAACTATGCTTGTAATTCTTTCAAGACTACAATGATTTCTTCAAACCATAAGTTTTCTTTAACGATAGTGAGCTTACAGAACTGGACTGTGTTTGTCAGACTGTGTCTCTTCTGTAAAGCTATTTCTCTCTAATGCACCCCTATCAAATTAGAAAGAAATTGTGTCTCACCTTTTTTCCTTGTCTTGTGGGCAGTGTACAGTCAGATCCACATAAAATGTTATGTCTACAATCCATTCCATAGGTTCTAATTTTCGTTCCTCCACTCGGTTTTCGTTCATAAATTCTAAAATACCGAGTTTTAAAGGAAAAATCATTCCAGACATGCCACTTTACTTAATCAACGTACTTCTCAGTAATAAGTATAGTCTCCATACTTCTTGTTCAGTTCCATTGAAAGCTGTTGCAACTGACAGCAGAACAATACGTGCCACTTCTTTCACTATTGGTACCACCAATTTCTTTACTTGCAGCACTCCTGCAAATTTAGCACAAAATGCTTCTTGATGTACAGAACAATGAATCCCACCTGTCGAAAGTTGTAAGTTTTTGCTCTTTCATTGTCAATTAAATCTTTAAGTTCTTTCAGCGTGCTATAGTAATATCATTTCATAGCAAACTTGCAGTATCCGCCGCTTATGCGACTGCATAATGCATATTGAGAATTTTTATCCCTCTCTTCTGCATTCCTACTCACTGCTGGTAGAACATGCAGTGTGTGGTTTTCATGAACAACAAAAATGCCGGAAATGATGTTTATGTTGATCTCTATTCCAATTTTCTCTACACGTCCGGAACTCTCGGAAGCGAGGTGTTGCAAATATTTCTTTTTATGTGTGTATTAAGATTAGAAAGATACTGAGTTAAATGTTACGAAAGAAAGATGGGAAAAGCTAAAAGGCAAAGGATTGACAGTGGCACTGGGTGATAATTACTTCCCTAATGAACATGGGAAACAGGGCTCAGGGAGTTCACGACTTCAGTGAATATGCATGTGATTTTGTGAACATAACTTCCCAAGTTGTTTGCAGTTTTCTTTCAGTCATGTTTCTCGAACTGCAGTCTTTTAACTCTACTACTATTCTGTAAATCTGTTATTAATCTTTTACTTTAGAACATATCTCAATAACTGTCCTGAGAATACTCAGTAGGATGTGATAGTAATAACGGAAATCGACTGGACATAAAAAAGGGAGGAAAGTACAAGAGAGATTGTTTGGGTAGAAAAAATTGTCTGCAGCATCTGGAGCATAGGCTGAATAATGAGTTAATTGAAGGTGAAACGGGGAGAAACGAAAGAAAAGGGAAGAAACTAATGGTATCAGCTGTATCGGGACTTTATGTGGAATCAGTGGCGACAAGTGAAAACTTGTGCTGGACCAGGACTCGAACCCGAGGCAGTTGGAAACAGTGCGCAGTCTATCCCGGCACGCTTCCTGGCCGACTCAAATTCCCACCTATCCGCATGTCCTCCATGCTCGACACTTTTAGATTCCCGCTGGAGACTGAACGTATATGTTCATCCGTACTGAAGGTTGTGAATTGATTGTCCACCGAGGCGAATCTGTTATATGAATGCGTGGTGTCTGTCCTTTCAGACATCCGAAAGAGCAGATGCCACGCATTAATATTATTGAATACTGAGTGGCAGAAAGGATAAGAGAAAGTTTACATACTGGTAACATGGTTTCAAGTAAAAAAGAGGAAGTATTCATCGATAGGAAAACGAAATAGCATTGCAGTCTGTTATGAAAGTATGGATGGGAACCTTATTAGAAAGAAGTGTTATTGGGAAATAACGGTGAGAAATACAGATTAACGTTAGTCTTAAGATGAAAAGTAGTCTCTGGATAAAGTCTAGGCAACTTCAGTAATAAGGATGTCGTAATTAAGGTGAAAATGCAGGTTACAGAGAAGAAAAAAGGACGAAAGTGAGGAGAGGAAGTTTGAAGAACTAAGAAGAAGTAAAAAGTGGTATAATAAAGTGTAAAAGAGGAATAGGGAACTACGAAATAACGATGATAGAATCGAAGAGCATACCAGAAGATAATCTGAAGAAGGAACTGATCTGCAGAGGTGAAATAAGGGGTAAAGGAATAATGGAAGTTCCACAAGGGAAAGGAAGAAGTCACAAAAAATACATTTCAGAATGTAGGTACAATAAAAGTAACAGACATGGGAACCACTGCAGCAAGAACTATGGATAACACTCACTGAGGAGATAGCGATTAACAAACTTCGATTGCATTATACAACAATAAACATAACAGAAGAGTCTTACTAATGGCAGGACGTACTAATCCGAGAAATTAGTCATATTAAATGTACGAATCGAAAAATGACAGAACAAACGAATATCTGGAGTAGGAGTCCAAAAAGCAAAACAAAAGCCCCTCACTTAAAGTAAACACTCTGCAGGGAAGACTAGTTAACAATGGCTAAACCAAAGTGCCGTATGAGGGCATGGGGTGTTTAATTTGCAGCAAGCATACGCCGTGTTGACTGAAAAAAGACCGGAATATTAACGTCATGTTGGAATAACAACTAAAGTTACTTTTACCATGAGTATTAGCTATAACTAGTGTTTCATACGATGACTATGAGAGACGAAAGTGATACCATGTCAACAACTTGGCAGTGTCGAAGTTATACAGTTAAAGTGACGGGGTTATGTCATGTAGGCTAGATAGGTTGAACAAAATATTCGTAATGGAAGTGGTATTAAAGATTCCGAAGTTTTCTGTATGTAATCAATAGTTAACGATTTGGATTTCACAGTACTGAATATTGGTGAACGATTCATCAGCCGTTCTGCGGCTTGTACTACTGGCTGTCTATGACCGTTCATACCCGTTAAATTTCCAAACAAAACCTGAATTTGTATTCTTTCTTTACGTTCTTCAGCGTTATGCTGTATCAAACCTACAGCATATTTATTTATTTATTTCTCAAGTAAAGATCTGCTGCCTGTTATTATATAGCAGGTCGTACATTGTGTGATTTTACATGTTATATCATACAAGTTCAGTTTTATTAGTAGTATTTTTATTACTGAAAATATTACAAAAGTATAAATTTAAAAAAATAACAGAAAAACATATATATACTTAAGTACAAATGCATATACAGAATTTAGTTTAAACTTGTTGCTAACTTAGATAATGATAATAAGTAAGTTACATAATAGGCTGTGGTTATATTTTAAATTTATTAAATGTGTATTTAATGGAAGAAACAAGAGATGGCAAGTTGACATAGATATGATGCAACAGTTCTTTCCTTTATACCTTGTTCGTGTATGGTTGTCTGTTACATATGTTGTCTTGACATTGGTAATATTTAATTTTATTTATTTATTATTTAGGTTATAATGTGTTCCGAACTTAAGGTACCAGTGGAGATCGGGAGTTGGCTGCATCAGGTGCGAGGGCTCGGTAAAACTTCGAGCCAGTCACAGCTGATCCAGCGAAAAAAGAAGAAATGTCACAGCCTCAGATAATATTGCATGCTACGGAATGGTATAACAAACAACTACATAAAGAGTTACATTTTCAGATTTATTCGATTTAGTATTGTAGAACCTTCGCTTACTTTTGCTATGTTTGTATGTTTATCTCGTCTTCACTTCCTGCGTGTGATAGAACATCCGATTCCGTGTCTGTGTCGTTTACTACGAACAGTCAATCTGTCAGATGTGTAGCCTGTCTTATTCCAGGGTATGGTCTCTCCTGTTTGTATACCGCATAAAGTATACCTAAAGTACGAGGCCTGTTTAGAAAGTAAGCTCCAATTGATTGCCAAATTGAAACCACAGTGAACATCAGAAATGTTTTACTTGTAACAATTAGCTACACCTTTCAGCCACTTCTCTACGTAGTCGCCGTTCTGACTTAGACTTTTGTCATAGCGTTGTACCAACTTTTCAATAGCCTCATCATAGAAGGCAGCCGCCAGTGCTTTCCGCCAATTCTCCACGCTGGCCTACACCACGTTGTCTGTGTCAAAATGTTGTCTTCAAAGACAGCGGTTCATGTGACCAGAGATGAAACTCAGGGGGAGACAATTGCGGACTGTATTGTGGGTAATCTAACATTTCCATTTGAAAACGATGCAGGAGCATCTTCATTGCCCCTGCAGAATGGGGCTGAGAATTGTCGTGAAGACGAAACAGCACGACAGTTATGTAATGTTAGCTGCATAGCTTCAGGCGAAATTTCTCACCAGGCCCTCGTACTTGGCGGCAGACACTATTTTCTAGACATCTTTACGCACTCACTGCGAGCTCAGAAATGAGAAGAGCGACGTGATGCTAACTGGGGTTATACTAGAGACACTACCCAACACATCTGTGCAAAGCTTTATCGGATTTTCATAGTCGTTTCCATTTCGCGACCGATCGGAGCTTACTTTCTGAACGCCCCTCGTATATCCGTTCAAAAATATCTTCTCAAAGCGATTTTAATCGTTGTAGAATTTGACGAGTGTAAATAAACAAGAGTACCAATCTCCGTAGCCGAGGTCGCTAACGCCAGCTGGTGATGTGGCACTCGAGTCGACGGTACGCTGGTTCGAATCATGGTTGTAGAAAATTTTCGCTACCAGATTCGAATGGCAGTGGTAGAAAGAGTCGTGGTGTGAAGTTCCCGATCAGCAGTATTTATGCCTATGGCCGGGATCAAATTCCAAACCTTTCTGCAGTATCTCATTGAGTGTGGCCATGTGAAACTGTTTATGGCGATCCGTCCGTCGGGTGGAGACGTGAAGCTCGGCGACCCCCTTTGTTCTGTGCTGGCACTGGGTTTCGACAATAACAGCACACAGCAAAACTACACTATGCAAGCACTCATCAGTCATCCAGTCGATACAGATACACAAAGGAAAACCAGCTCCACTAGGACCTCGCCTAGAACGGCGATGCAGGAGTTCTACATCTGCTCCCTCAAGCTCATTCCCTGAGTATGAGACTTTTAAACAAAAAGCGCTAGATCATACAGATTATTTTGCGAATCCCACTGTGATGGGGCACAATAAGTCTTGTGCAGATACTGCTGTGACAGAGAGAAAATTAATTGTTGTTATACAGTGATCACATCTTACGGAAGACAACTCCAGCTGAAAGGGAATAAGTTGTGGTGCTTTATAAGCTTGTACAGGTGTTTTAAATTTGATTAATTCCCACATTTTATCTATTCTTATTGTACTAAACAATGACCAGTTTTTTTCTATTTTTATGGATTTCATTGCTATCCTGGTTTTCTATTTTTTTCCTGGGTTTAATGAACACCAACCGGATGTCTATTCTTTTGTGTATAGTTAATACCATGCTCTATTTTTTGGTCTAATTAATACCCAGTTTTTCGATTTTTACCGATACTAATTAATACCTATATTTTTCTTATAATTTTTGTCTAAAATGTCTACAACATTTGTATCGTTTTAACTAACAGCCAACAATTTCATTTTTTAAAGGATTTGAAAAATGGTGATTGTATTCTTGTTTGGGTAAGGTTACAGTTATTGTGGTTCAAATGGTTCAAATGGCTGTGAGCACTATGGGACGTAACATCTTAGGTCATCA
Organism: Schistocerca serialis cubense; assembly: GCF_023864345.2. Classification (NCBI taxonomy): domain Eukaryota; kingdom Metazoa; phylum Arthropoda; class Insecta; order Orthoptera; family Acrididae; genus Schistocerca; species Schistocerca serialis. The sequence goes on along the minus strand of NC_064640.1, from coordinate 989,476,014 downwards.
GTCCCCTAGAACTTAGGACTACTTAAACCTAACTAACCTGAGGACATCACACACATCCATGCCCGAGGCAGGATTCGAACCTGCGTCCGTAGCAGTCCCGCGGTTCCGGACTGCGTAAATGGAAGCAATGGCCATAGCAATGCAGGAGGAGACGAGTGGTGGTGTGCAAACGTGTAGTTCACGGAGAATTGCCCGAACACTGCACATACCTGTGTGCATGGTGCGTAAAGTTCTACGAAACATCCTTCTTTGCTATCCATTCAGCATTACCCATGTGCACGAGTTGCTTCCTGTTGACCGCGCGAACAGTGACAAGAAGCCTCAGACCGAACGGCTACCCCTCGCGGCGATATGCCTCTCCTGGATTATGCAGCCAGCAATAAGGACTCAGCCACCACCACGGATGATGCCGTGACTACCACTCTGTCAGATACTCAGCCACTCCTCACCTATAACAAGGGAGACAGCTTCGTTGTGCGCAAGTCGGGGAGAAGAAATTTTTGTTTGGCAGAGATAGGTGCACTGGGAGGCACCAGAGCGGATAGAAATGGCCTCACAGCAGGGGGCTCTGCAGCAATGTGTGTGTCCTGACTGTCAGTCTCATATTACCACTAAGTCACATGCATTTGTCCAATGGAGCAGCATCATGAATAAGCTACATATGGCTCTACTGAAATACACCGAGGAAAAAAAAAAAGGTGGCGGAAGAATAGCGTATACAAGGTATAAAAGAGCAGTACATTGGCGGAGCTATCATTTGTACTCAGTTGATTCATATGAAAAGGTTTCCGACAGGATTGTGGTCGTACGACGGGAATTAACAGACTTTGAAAGTGGAGTGGTAGTTGGAGCTAGAGGCATGGGATACTCCACTTCGGAAATCATTAGGGAATGCAATATTCCGAGATCCACAGTGTCAAGAGTCTGCCGAGAATATCAGATTTCAGGCATTACCTCTCACTAGGGACAGCGTAGTAGACGACGGCCATCACGTAATGGCCAAGAGCAGCGCCTTTTGCGTAAAGTGTTCATGCTAACACAGAAACAACACTGTGTGAAGTAACGGTAGGAATCAATGTGGGACGTACGACGAACGTTTCCATTAGGACAGTGCAGCGAAATTTAACGCTAATGGGCTATGTCAGCAGACAACAGACGCGAGTGCCTTTGCTAACAGCGCGATGTCGCCTGCAGCGCCTCTCCTGAGTTAGTGACCATATCGGCTGGACGCTAGACGACTGGAAAACCGTGGCCTGGTCAGATGAGTCCAGATTTCAGCTGGTAAGAGCTGATGGCAGGATTCTTGTGCTACGTTAACCCCACGAAGGCACGAACACCAGTTGCCAACAAGGAACTGTGCAAGCTGGTGGTGCCTCCGTAATGGTGCGGGCTGCATTTATATGGAGTGGACTGAGTCCACCTGAACAGAAATTTGTTATTTTCTGCTACTTGGGGAACATTTGCTGCCATTCATGGACTTCATGTTCCCAAAGAACGATGTTACGTCATCGGACCACAGTTGTTCTCTAGTGGTTTGAAGAACATTCTGGACAATTACAGTGAATGATTTGGCCACCCAGATCGCCAACATAAATACCATAGGAGATTCGTGGGACATTATCGAAAGGTGAGTTAATGCACAAAATCTTGCACCACCAACACTTTCACAAATTATGGATGGTCACAGAGGCAGCATGGCTCAATATTTGTGCAGGGGACTTCCAACGACATTTTGAGTCCATGCCACGTCATGATGCTGCACTATACCAGGATGTCCGACACAGTATTAGGAGGTACCCCAAGACTTTTGTTACCTCAGTGTATCACTTGTTTAACTTTCACTACTCTAGCTTCTTTTCTCATCTATGACCTGGATGATTCTTGCATATGACTTCTCTTACAGTCACCAGTTATTCCAATGGACATTCTACACACATAGTATAAAATTGGGTTATGACTTGGGCTAACGGGGTTTTCGATTCAGATGGACTCAGGTTCTGCTGATGATGATCATTGTTTAATGCCTGTCATTTTGTGTACCACAGTGCAATGCCGACAGAAATTCTTAATCTGTTCTCAGCCCACGTCTGCTAACACAGTCTTACGAGTTTCTTTCGTTTTAGAGCTGACTAGGCCTTTCAAGGCTTTGAAATTTAATATTTCCCTTTCTTTCAGTTAAGGACATTTGCATCAATCCCTGTGCGCAAGTAATTAGCATTCGATTATTTTGTTGGTAATACATAATTGCTGAATGTAATTTGTTATCACGAATACTTTTTAAGTGGTTTTACATTAGATAAATAGTGTGTTATGCTGTAGTGCCCAGATATACTCTCACAGCGAAAGAAAAGCTTTATTAGGAGCTGAATTCTAATTATTATCTATTGTAACATTGAAGTGTAGTTTCGCCAAAGCTGATGTCTTTTATTTAATGAGTATAATTTGGCATATTGCAGTGACAGTCAAAGAATAAGATGAGTAGAATAAATGGGATCTCAGCTGCAATGGATAATCATTAATTTCCTTACTTTTAAATAATAATGTAATACACTGCCGGAAAAAAAAATTAGTGCACTCTTTCAGCGGCTTCCAATTCACTCAAGATTTATTGTTCCAACAGTGTATATGGAGTACATGAAATGATTACATTTACAGATCAACAGCACAAGCTGTTCTGAGGTACCATGCTGAAACACCCGTATTAATACGTGGTGTAGCCTCCACAGGCGCTGACTCTGGCATCCAGTTGACCTTGTACATGCGAATACTGTCCCCTACCCCTTCTACGACGTCACCGCTGTAAATGGCAAGAAATGGTCAATTATGTAAAATTAACTCGTGGAAACAGCAGGAAACGGCAATTCTGTAAGGATGTAAGGCAGGGTATTTCACTTATGTATTTTGGATAAGGTTATCCTGATGGAAAATAGATGAAAAGTGAGGCAAAGCTCGCTTTATCATAATGATTGCTCCTAATTACACAACCAGTGCCTAAAATCACAAATTGACGAAGGTGTTATCCTGCTGTAAAAATCACAAATAGTAGCTGGTAGACTCGAAATAGGACGCTCCCCTCACCTGAAAGTCGAAATAGGCCTCCTCCTTGAGTTACAAGTCGAGAAACATACAAAGACGCTCAAAAAATGGTGTTATCCAACTGCAAAAATCGCAACTAGTACCTGTCAGACTCGAAATAGAACGCTCGCTTCACCTATATGTCGAAATAGGACACACTCATCATCTACAACTCGAGATAGGAGGTTCCCTTCGCCTACAAGCCGAAATAAACGTCTCTGTAGGACGCCCCCTTCACCTACAAGTCGAAATAAATAAATAAATTACTCTGTAGGACGTTCACTTCATCTACAACTCTAAGTACATCTAAGGAAACACCTCTAAATCCATCGCTTAAAAAGACTCTAGAACCCTCTTTCCTTCACTATGGCAAATATTGTCAAAAAAAGATCGCATGAATCACCATAGACGCTTAATAAAATGATCGCTAAATGCACTCCCACAATCCACAACTCGAAATACTTCGCGTAAATCAGCTAAACACATTTAATAAAAACATCGGGAGGATCGTAAAGGCTACACGCTCACTGTAAGTTCCGGGCCGTTGCGTCTCCTTCTGTTCGACTGGCAGCAGAGGCGGTGAGGAGGAGGCTGGGGCTTCCCTCCACCCTCTAGAACCAGCGTGCGATGTCTTTGTACTGTACAGCTGTGGCTCCCAGGCCTTTTACCGTCGGTGCAGTTCACTCTTCCCAAAAGCCCGTGGACAAGTGACACACAATGCGCTGGAGGCGGTTTCAAAGACAAGAATTGTTGGTGGTAAGTTACTAAATTTCTTCTGGGGGCTGGTATGGTCGCAGGTGTCTGTCGCTGTCCTTAGGAAACGAGACAACTGCACAGCTATATTCCTGCCACAAATTTTGGCAATTTCCAGAAACTCCTCAGCTCACGAAATTCCTTGTAAATGTTTCCCACGAGACGGCACAGCAACATTTCTATCCATACCACCGCAAATTTTGGAGGCACTTTCCATCAACCGTAAATCCTGATTGGTTGTCTATTCAAACTGGTTTGATGTTTCTATGTCAAAGCCTGCTGGACAAAGCCTGTACTGATCTGGCTGGCTGTTGGAGGCACAAAGGCTGCAGCATGCTCAGACCTGCATTCATCCACAGGTTTGAATGCTGCGCTCCTGTTGGTCCGTCCAGTGGTAGTGGAGGTGGTGGGGGTGAGTATATATAAACCAGACGCCGCCCTCCCCATCCTCATTCCGTACTTGTTCGTGGTTGTGCCGGTGTGCTTTGTCACTGTTTGGTGTGCAGCCTTTGTTGTCGTTCGTGGGTATTTTTTACTTCTCTACAATGAAGCACAGCACCAGAAGCAGCAAAAACTTCGCGAATAGCGGTTAGCACTCTAGATTTGCGGAACATAACGAACTACAACATAAGTAAACTTTTTTTATTTCTGTAGATTTGTGAGAAAAAACCTTTGTATTAAATTCCATTGTGAATGTCTCATCAGTAATTCCATTTCTTTCCATCGTTAAAGTTTACCTCCAGGATTTTACACTGGAGTGAGATGAGAAGGACAAGGCCAGACCATGGCAGACTCTCTAGCCTTCTGAGGAAATCCACAGCCACTACTGTCCTGTAAGAAAAAAAATTGTGTAGTTTGTTCTGATAGTACTAGTAGTAGTAGTAGTAGCAGGACTGCCCTGTAAGTATAAAAAACTGTGTTATTTGTTCTCGTAGTAGCAGTAGTAGTAGCAGCAGCAGCAGTGGTTTGACGCTTGAATTTTTTTTCTTCCAACGGCCTACATGCCAGGAATGCTGGCTGAGCTGGAGGCAATGCTGGAGGAGGAAAAGCCACAACAGCCTCCAGCTGTGGAACAGACTCCAGCCATGAATTCGCCTCCACATCAGTCATGTATGTATACATTATAATTCCAAAGTGGTTGTTATGTAATCTTTTAAAAAAATCTTACTTCTTTTTTTTTGTTATAGCGTACCTCACTGACTTCTAGATGAGATTAACCATAAGCTGGAAGCTGCTCAACAGTCTCCAGGAACTGCTGAATCATCTAACTAGTCATGTAGTGTAGAAATAAATTTTACGTGTGTGTGTGTATGTGTGTGTGTGTGTGTGTGTGTGTGTGTGTGTGTGTGTGTGTAGTGCAGGAGGTGTTATTTTCTCTAACAAATCGGTATTTTGTTACAGCCTCGGATATCACTAGATTTGACATTTGGCTGAAGGGTGCTGGGACTCGGAGCTGTCTGCAATAGTCAATGACTAAGGGCAATCAGGGCTCAAGCTGCCCATGTCTGAATGGCAGACGCAGTACCTGATGACCTCAGTGAGATGATAGCCTCCTGGCACCAGAATGATGACTAGTTGCACTGCTGACTCAGGTAAATTATTATATTCACACGCTTTTTCTCCGTCTTTATTTGTAGAATCAGCATATTTTTTCCCTTCCTTCCTCTACAGCCAATATGACTGTGTGTTTAATTAATGTATTTTTGTTTCATTTTACAGCTACTCAACCAGCAGCATTCAGTGGTGGGCTAGCTCCTCACCTGACACCTGTGCGAGTCCCACGTAGGTGGCCCATGCGGAAGCCAATGGCAACTATGAGGGACAGGCCCGCACACCACCATCCTGAGACACAGAAGCACTAAAACATGCAGTCGCGGTCTGCTTCCCTGCAGCCAGGCTGTTCTGGCCAAGCCAGGGGCCGGCACTCCACACCCACATCCTATGCCTACACCACCAGTTAGTTCTACTAGTAATAATAGTGATGTGGCTGGTAGTAGTCCGCTCTCTTGTCCTATCATTGAGCATCAGATGACAAAGGATTGAGAATGAGGCAGGATGGTACAAGGTTGTCACAAGTTTCCTGTTGGCGTGCCACACTGTCGTGGAGAGAGAGCTCGTCAAGCTTGTAAATGATCCACGATAACCCTCCACGAAATGCAGTCCGGTATAGCGTTGTGAACTTTTGCATCTCCCCAAAGAGAAAAGCACTGACAAGGAGAAGAGTATTGTCCAAATTTGGGGAAAAAATTGTGTGATATAGTACAGCACCTTGATCACTGAGTGTTTCCACGAACTCACTTTGAGTGCTATTCAGACCGAGCTTCTGGAGATGGCCAGTAGAGGATCCAGTAGAGCCCTCAGCCATGTTCTACCTGCAGACACCAACAACTCCGTGACCCAATAAATGGAGGTTCCAGCTATATCGAGCTACCGAAAGATATAGCTGATGAGAAGGTGTGTATTAATGTCAAGAATAAAACAGACGACCCTTGTTTTGTGTTGTCAAACCTGGCTTTTGAAAGAAATTTTAAAGTTCATCTGGAGTGTCCAGACAAATACCATGTTTGTGATATTAATAAAAGTTACAACTTTGACATTAGAGTGTTCCCTGTTAAACTTCAGGTTACACCCAAATTCGAGAGACAGAGTATTTCGGTTAACAATTTTGGCCTGAAGAGCAACAAACCAGATGACAATGGTAAAATCTCTCACAAAGTCAACAGACCCCTTCGTTTATCCAATTTCGTAGGTCAGCTCAAACTACATGTTAACATGCCGTTATTTTCCGATGAGAATGAAAACCTGCATTACGTGTGGGTCAAGGACATGTTCCACCTCCCTTTCTCCCAGCAGAGTAAACATGGGCATAGACAGCATGTTTGCATCATGTGCCTCAGTGCGATTTTCTCAAGTGAATATTTAGTAAAACATCAAGTTCTCAACCACAAAACTGGTACATATTGAAATATCAGAAAAGGAAAACAAATTCTTAAGGTTTAAGAACCACCGCCACCAGGAATGATGTCCCTTTGTAGTATACGCTGACTCTGAGGGCCTCCTCGCTCCTATGACTTGCTGTAAAGGTACTCTCACTGCCTCACGCACCACCTTCACAAATAATTACATACAGTGTGCAGTAGTGTGAAACATTTTATGTTCGTACGATTTCAGTCTCAGTCCTCACAAATCGTATGTCAGGGATAATCTAGTGATTTGGTTGCTCACTGAGCTCGATAAATATTCGTGGAAGGTTGGTAATCTTTACAACAACATTTTTCCCAAGACCAAGTCAAAAGGGAATTTGATAGTCATATCTGTGGTCAACAGTTAGATTAGAAAGCTGGAACTCCCCATAGGAGCCATTGCCACCTAACAGACATATTCTGCAGTGTGGCTCACAATGCATGCACGTGATGTCTCAAATACCATGACACATATCCGTTTTCTTCCATAATTTGAGTGGGTATCATGCTCACTTTCTTGTCGAGCACTGGCCTGATTTTGGTAAGATGAATGATTGGGTCAGTGTCCTGCTTGAGAGCATCAAGAAATACATATCATTCTCCAAATCAATAATGCCTACAATTATGCTGCACTTCCATGACATGCTGCATGTTATGCAGGCACCATACCACAAACTCATTGAAACAATGTATCAATGTGACATGCACATCACTCGAGGAGCATTTCCTGATGATGCAAATTTTCAACTTGTGACTACAAAAGGGATTTTCCCACATGAGTATCTAGACAGTATGGCAAAACTCCACAAAAAGAGACTACCCAACATAGCTGCAATCTCCATTAATCTCATGGATGATGCCATAACGGATGCAGAGTAAGATCATGCTGTGAATGTCTGGAAGGAATTTAACATCACAACTTTGGGAGAACACACAAGACTATACGTGGACACAGACATGTGCTTGCTTGTGGGACTGTATGCATGAGCACATGCAAACACGACCCTGCCTTTCAGTACACAGCACCAGTGTTGTCTTGGGATGCAATGCTCAAGAAAATGAAGAAAACCATCAAACTATTGACTAATGTGGACATGCTTCTTTTCTTCAAGCGAGAGACCCATCGGGGTTTTGCCAATGTGTCCATAGGCACGCTGAGGCAAATAACCCACCGAAGGGTGCGATGTCCAGCACATCCATTGAATATGCTTATATCATGTATTTAGATTTGAATAACTTATAAAGGCATTTCATCAACAATTGTTGCTGATTTGTGGATTTAAATGGGAGTCTAAGGATTATCTCAATGGATTAGGTGAAGTTTTTAAAAATAATGGCATCACAGATGATTTGGATGTAAGGTACAATGTTGAGGTAGACCTTACATACCTTATTAGCATGCATGATACACATGCTGATTTACTGTTATGTCCAGAGTGACTAGTTACATGAGGCATAGGTTCTATCACAAAGCTGATGACAACAGTGGGGAAGCAGACATATCTCATTCAGTACCGTTATCTCCAGTGTCTTTGGTTAGGGATGGTTCTGGTTGGAATTAGGCACATATCTCCTTCAACCAGGGTAACTAGTTTGAGTATATTGATTTAAATACAACACAGAGGGTTTCCATGACATGTGATTTTGAAAAAGGTTTTTTGTATTAATAAACAACCCAATTTTCGACAAAACTACAGCGAATTTAAGTCACAACTATGATATTCCTATCAGAACCACACGAGAGAGGCGTTGTGGCATAAAGAAATAAATCACCATACCAAATTTCAAACATTTCACTGTATTCAATAAGAACTTTGTCACTGTGGAGATGGCAAAGGTTGCAATAGAGTTCACAAAAGCTGTCTATGTGGGGATGTGCATACTATACCTACTCAAACCCCTCATGTACCATTTGCATTACGAGTTCACGAAATCTCATTCGCTAGGCTGAAATTACTTTATACAGATACAGATAGCTTCATCTAATGTCTAATGGATGAAGAACTGTGATCCATATTAAGTAATTAGGTACCATAGCAATGACTCTGACATGTCCTCATAGTATAATCCAATCATTATAATCTAAATGGTAGTAGTAGACTGCATGCTATGTGTGCCATAGTGTAAGTAGTTTTTTCATGCACTTCATACATGCCATGTAAATAATTTGTCATGCACATCATGTGTGCTCTGTAAATAGTTTCCATGTTCACCATGTGAGCTCTATAACTGTATACAGAAAAAAAACTGTTGGACAGCATGTCCTATATACAGAATATGTCTGTACCAGGTAAACATATAAATAGCGTAGTTTTATGTTTTGCCTGCTACTAGCGATTCTAGTCAAATTAGTTTTAGTACTCTTTTTTCCCACAGTCCAGTGCCATTATTGTATGTCCAATGCCAATACTGTACCATCCTCCTGGATACATCCGGTGCTACTATTGTGAATGGGTACATAATGCAGTAAAAAATATATTGCCATGTTGCTCAAAATCCCTTGGACTGTAGGTTATAGCTATTATTAGTAATAGTAGCAGTGCAAGGAAAAACACAGCTCTGCTTGACTGTTCAAACTTATTGAAAAAAAGTAACAGAATCACTTGAATGTTTTTCTAAAAGCACCTCTGCTCGACTGTTTAGTCTGTGACACTTTGATGTCAGCTGTTCTATTTGGGTGTCCATACTCTGCCAAGTACAGTGTCGATGCGCTAACTGTTTCGAATGAACAATCCCCTAATGTCCTTGGTGAAGTAACATGAACACTTTCTTTTGAAAGGCTTTAGGGATCAACACACATGACTGTCCACTGTCATTTTGAACAAGAATTACGCCTTTTTGTACAGCGAGGCTATGCCAGTTACCAAAGTATCGGCACACTACAGAGTTCCTTATGCTATGCAAGGAACGAAGCCAAGAAGTGCGTATATATGTTAGCAAAATGTTCAAATCTGGATCAGCTTCCGTGGCCTGTGCAATTTTCCTATAGTTCACTGGAAAAGACTGAAGCAATTCTATATCATGTGCATCGATATGACAACAAGATACAGCAAGAAAGTCAAAGTCTGTATTAAATTCAATCGGAAGATGTGAATGTGCGTCCATATTACCATGATAAGCTGTCGGATGATACACAATCTCATACTGGTATTGAGACAACGACAATATTTGGGCAGTTTGTACAAGAACGGATTTCATTGGATGAAATAATAACTGCAAAGGCTTGTGCTAAGTAGAATTTTCTGCCATACAAATAGTGGTGAAATTTGGTGACACCATACATAATAGCCAAAGCCTCTTTTTTAATTAGTGAATAGTATGCTGAGCTTTGGACAACACTTTTGATGCAAAAGCAATAGGTCTGTCTTTATCACCAATTCTATGCAAAAGCACGGCACCGATACCATAAAAGGAAGGGTCAACTTGCAATATCACTGGTTTGTCAGGATCAAAATGAACTAAGCATCAATCACTTAGCAATGCACCTTTCAGTTCTTGAAAAACTACTTGGCTCTCATCTTCCCAAACAAGGGGGACATTCTTGCAATGCCAGCAATGCAATGGAGCCACTATTTGTGCAGCATTCGGTATGAATCGAATATAATAACCCATTTTCCCCAAAACTAACTGCAATTCCGTGAAATTGTGAGTAACTGGCAAATCTTATATGGCTAACAAATGTGTCTGATGAGGATGTACACTTTGACTGTTTATGACATGACCAAGATACTGCAACTCAGGTTTAAAAAAATCACACTTGTCCTGTGTACACTTTAGTCCTGCCTCAGATAACACATGGTGTCACCAAATTTCACCACTATTTGTATGGCAGAAAATTCTACTTAGTAATGGATCACAAGCCTCTGCAGTTCTTATTTCATCCGATGAAACCCATTCCTGTACAAACGGCCCAAAACTTGTTGTTGTCTCAATACCAGTACGAGATTGTGTATCGTCCGACAGCTCAACATAGTAATGCGGACGCACTTTCATGTCTTCCAATTGACCCTGAAACAGACTTTGACTTTCTTGCTGTATCTTGTTGTCAGATCGATGCACAGGTTTCAGAATTGCTTCAGTCTTTTCCAGTGAACTATAGGAAAATTGCACAGGCCACGGAAGCTGATCCAGATTTGAACATTTTGCTAACATATATACGCACTTCTTGGCTTCGTTCCTTGCATAGCATAAGGAACTCTGTAGTGTGCCGATACTTTGGCAACTGGCATAGCCTCGCTGTACAAAAAGGCGTAATTCTTGTTCAAAATGACAGTGGACAGTCATGTGTGTTGATCCCTAAAGCCGTTCAAAAGAAAGTGTTCATGTTACTTCACCAAGGACATTGGGGGATTGTTCATTCGAAACAGTTAGCGCATCGACACTGTACGTGGCAGAGTATGGACACCCAAATAGAACAGCTGACATCAAAGTGTCACAGACTAAACAGTCGAGCAGAGGTGCTTTTAGAAAAATATTCGGGTGATTCTGTTACTTTCTTTCAATAAGTTTGAACAGTCAAGCAGAGGTATGTTTCTCCTTGCACTGCTGTTATTACTAATAATAGCTATAACCTACAGTCCAAGGGATTTTGAGCAACATGGCAACGTATTTTTTACTGCATTATGTACCCATTCACAATAGTAGCACTGGATGTATCCAGGAGGATGGTACAGTATTGGCATTGGACATACAATAATGGCACTGGACTGTGGGAAAAAAGAGTACTAAAACTAATTTGACTAGAATCGCTAGTAGCAGGCAAAACATAAAACTACGCTATTTATATGTTTACCTGGTACAGACATATTCTGTATATAGGACATGCTGTCCAACAGTTTTTTTTCTGTATACAGTTACAGAGCACACATGGTGTACATGAAAACTATTTACAAAAAACTGTTTACAGAACACACATGGTGAACATGAAAACCTCATGATTGAATACTAGTTTGCTGCACCATGTGTTATGACTGTGGTGGCGCACCACAAACACCACCATACAGGCACCGTAAGTAGTCTTCAACCGCAAGGGCCCTTGATGCACCATAATGAACACCCTTAGTCCACCTCTGGATGGCACCTCCCAATTTGCAATATACACATAATTTTGCTCGGAGACCTACAAAGTCCAAAATCAGCAATCCATTCGCCTCACATTTCATTCGGCTGAAACAGTACCATAAGGATTAGCGGCTGTGTATGAGGACATGTCAAATTCATTGCCATGCTACCTAATTACCTAATATGGATCACAGTTCTTCATCCATTAGACATTAGATGAAGCTATCTGTATCTGTATAAAGTAATTTCAGCCTAGCGAATGAGATTTCGTGAACTCGTAATGCAAATGGTACATGAGGGGTTTGAGTAGGTATAGTATGCACATCCCCACATACACAAGTTTTGCGAACTCTACTGCAACATTTGCCATCTCCACAGTGACAAAGTTCTTATTGAATACAGTGAAATGTTTGAAATTTGGTCTGGTGATTTATTTCCTTATGCCACAACGCCTCTCTCGTGTGGTTTTGATAGGAATATCATAGTTGTGACTTAAATTCTCTGTAGTTTTGTCGAAAATTGCGTTGTTCATTAATACAAAAAGCCTTTTTCAAAATCACATGTCATGGAAACCCTCTGTGTTGTATTTAAATCAATATACTCAAACTAGTTACCCTGGTTGAAGGAGATATGTGCCTAATTCCAACCAGAACCATCCCTAACCAAAGACACTGGAGATAACGGTACTGAATGAGATATGTCTGCTTCCCCACTGTTGTCATCAGCTTTGTGATAGAACCTATGCCTCATGTAACTAGTAACTCTGGACATAACAATGCCATTATTTTTAAAAACCTCACCTAATCCATTGAGATAATCCTTAGACTCCCATTTAAATCCACAAATCAGCAACAATTGTTGCATGGTATGCCTGTATAAGTTATTCAAATCTAAATACATGCTATAACCATGCTCAATGGATGTGCTGAACGTCTCACCCGTCGGTGGGTTATTTGCCTCAGCATGCTGTAGCAGGACTTTGAATTTCGCCGCGCTACACTCGTTCCCTCAGATATAAATTATATCGTCGCAGCTGTATGAGCGCTCGACGGCAGAGAAAATATTTAAAAGAAACTAAAGGTACATAAATTGTTACTCTTTTTGTTTCCTACCCGCTCTTGTCTCTTGAGAGCGGAAGCTTAACTTCACTTATTCGCTAGTCTTGATATGATTCAGACGTAAAAACTTATTCGTTTCTCTTGGTCTGATTAAGACGTACAAATTTATTGATGTGCAGACATATTGTATTGTGGAAGCTTGTATGAAATTTGGAGGATGGAAGTAGCCGTAAAATACATTGCATTCAATATCAAGATGGTTTTAATTCGTAGACATTAGTAATTCGTGGACGATGAAATTTACTGCAAGATTTTGGATAAGCTACGACTTTTTTATGCAAAAATGAAGCAGGAGATTGTTGGAGAACAAGACCTGAACGCCGCATGAGAGAAGACATATTAACTTGGTAATGAATGAACTCTTATCTACGCCATTTCCCCCTGTTAATCACATTTTGTTATTCTCTGTTCTCTTTCAAATAATTTTTGTCGTGGAAACTGGTTTGACTTTTGCTCAGAAACGCCACAAGGACCACCCCAAAAATAGCTTTTCCGAATCACGAAGTCCGATAGCTTTTCTGTAATACGAAGTCGGATTTGCATTTCATTCTTTCCCTTTTTCACGGTCATTAACTATTTAAAAAACCCCTATTTATTCACCATTTCTTCCCACATTTTCAACCTTTTCTTTTCTTCTCTTTTTCTTTTTTATTAACCACTACAACTGGCTCCCGCGACAGGACGCATTCTTCGGATGTGTCGTCTTTGAGTAAATTTAAAATTTTAATTTGTATTTTTTCCCAACAGAGAATAACCAAAAATCCTGAAGTTTTAAGGGTAACTAAAAGACCAACTTTATTGTACCTAAGCAAATGATTATACAACAATATTGTAAAGAATTTTTGTAACTAATTCAATCTGTTTTTCTTTTCATGGCATATATTGATGCAAAACTGTTATTTTGACACCTTTTGGTGATTATCCGATCGAGATGTATTAAGGAAATCCATATTTTGACGAATACGATTTACGCAGAAGTGATTGACCAGCTGCTGCAGGACAGAAAATTTAATGGTGAGTCACACAATTATATTTCATTCAAACATTCAATAGCCGACTGCAGAATCCATTTTTCCCTTCCCACACATCCTGTAGTTTTCTTCTAGATTTTTCCAAAATTATCTATCTCTATTGTAGTTTGTGGTAATTATAGTATTGTTGTAGCATATGAAGATCGTGAATTTGACCGCCAAACAGTCATTTGTTACGAAACATTTTGCCCGCCCTGCTGCATCTTTCTCAGTCCACTGTTGCAATAGAGCAATCATTTACATTGACGAGAAAATATTTCAACCTAAATTTGAGTCAAATATTTATAATCAGGCTTATATTATTCCCTTATTGACTAACGATTATACATCCTATTACAATGGAACGCGGTAAGTTCGAGATAGTTTCCGCAGATGAGTTAAGCGAACTAGATTCATCGTTCAACCAACAAGAAAGTCCAGCGTTTCCCTCCATGGACGAGTTCACAGATCAATGCAATGATTTTGCCTCAAACTCGCAATATTTGTGATAGTACACAGATAGCGACTTTAAATGACGAAATGTGGAATGGATGCGAGACTAGACCGTCAGCGCCATTGTTAACATCAATGTCAGAACCGAATATGAGACAAATTCAGCAACGTGGCACAAATCGGACACAGGAGACTGAGAAACTGGACCGACTATTGGAGTTACGTGCAGACATGAAACGAGACGTTAGTCAGAAAATTGACGTAAAACTGGACGCACTTGGTCAGGAATTTAAATAAAGGCTAGATAAAAGCGACGAAAAATTTGACGTATTAAACCGTACTATGACCGAAAATTTTGAACGAACGACAAAACAGATGACAGAATTAAATAACACCACTCATCAGCTCAGCCAGCGATTTGAGACATTGTCCGACCGAGTCACTAAACAGGAAGAAACTTTGGTTACATTCACACATGAAACAAAAAACAGTATCACCCGATGTGAGAATCAGTTAACTCAAATAGTTAACCCGTGTGGAAGAGTTAGCTCAGGCCCACACTTCAGCTAGCTCCACCCAAGAAAAGCTGACTGAAGAAGTGGGAAATATTACCCAACAGCTCACAATGATAGTTCTTGAACAAACCCACCTCAAAGAAAAGATAAAAAATTGGAAGACCGAGCGGAACTCACGTCACTAAACAACGACACCAACATGGCCGAAAGAATCGTACATGATTGTAAATTGTGTGACGACTATCTGGACAAAAAACTTGAAACAATTACACAGTACATACTTTCAAAATCAAAGACACATGTTAAAGACGAGACAAAACACATAGAAGACGAAGTGACAAAATTACGAGACAATGTTGTGCCGTGTTTGGCGACTGGTGCAAATGCATCGTCAGGGAACGACAGAACAGTTAAAACCATGGCTAATGACACAGACAGAACACCTATTGTGGAATCACACATTTCCAATCAAAATTACAATGTGCCGCTTTCTTTCCCACCAAACGAGCAATATTACGGTACAACACCTAGAGTAGCAAATGACACAAACCACATCAATACAGTTATGCCAACCGGCATGGCCGACGACACGTTTGTAAGGCATGGGTATTTCCAGACATTTTCCAGTGAGGACAAGCACAACGTCCAGCCTATTGTGTTTAATAGATTATTTGACGGGTTTTTCCACGTACTTGGTCAGAAGTCGATAAAATCAGATACGTCACCAATCTCATGAAAGGGCGAGCAGCTAAGTGGGGTGCCGCTATGAAACGGCGGTGCCTTACGTTTGAACAATTCGAACAAGCCTTCTTGGACGAATTCTGGTCCAAGAATGAGCAACAGAGTCTAAGGAGAGAACTGTGCAACTCCGAGACCTATGACCCTAAAAAAGAGACATTAAGACAATACTTTGAGAGGTACCTAGACAAGACACTGTACTGGTCAAAACCAGCCGACTTGCCAGCGATAATTGACACTTTAAAGAGCCACTTACCCTTTCCATACCGAGACAGATTAATAGGAGTACCGGAGAATGACATTAAGACTTTCTTAAACTTCTTAGATCAAATGGACGTAGTTTACAGAGGCGATTCACGCCATTCAAATTTTACTCATATCAGTAACCAAAATCAGCACCCACCCCAAAGGAACCGTAGTGACGGTGGTTGGTGGAACCATCAGTCCGCGCCGGGACACAATACGGTGCCTGCGCGCGAAACATATTCAAATGGAAACGTGTATGATGGTAGGAACAACCGCAGAAATTCGTGGAATAATAATAATAATAATAACAATAATTATCACCCATATCAAAATGGTAACTACATGCAAAATGAAAATCACAGACAGTACAACAACAACCGCAATAGGAGACGTGAGAATAACCAGTACAACCTGGGTTACTTTGACAGGAACATGCCATATAACAGACATAATTACCACCAAAACAACAACAATCCCAACAATCACACACAAAATTCACGCATGACAAATCATAACCCTCCACGGAATCCGCCGCCGTTCTCCAGTACAGTTATGCACTCTCCGCCACGGAGTAGCAATAACAATTGCGGCGCGCCATCAGTTGACGCGTGGGCGCCAACCGACCGGAATGTAAACATAGTGGAGCTGGTCAATGAACCCAGCCAAACACAGCAGACGACGGAAAACAGTCGACGACCGAGCTAAGCGCTCGTGCTTCGGTCGTGAGGTGTTGTAAGAGCGCAACGGCTGAGACGGTTTGTTTCCTCAGGTACGACGACAAAATGACAGCAGAACAGGAATTAACCGACGAGAAAAACATTAAATCAGAAAGATGTGTTAAAGAATTCACACAAGCTACGGCATGGGTTAAGTTTAACGATTATGATGTACACAGTTTATTCGATACTGGAGCTGCTGCAAGTGTGATGTCAACCGCATTCTACAGGGCTATTACAAATGATTGAAACGATTTCATAAATTCACTGTAGCTCCATTCATTGAAATATGGTCACGACACACTACAGATACGTAGAAAAACTCATAAAGTTTTGTTCGGCTGAAGCCGCACTTCAGATTTCTGCCGCCAGAGCGCTCGAGAGCGCAGTGAGACAAAATGGTGACAGGAGCCGAGAAAGCGTATGTCGTGCTTGAAATGCACTCACATCAGTCAGTCATAACAGTGCAACGACACTTCAGGACGAAGTTCAACAAAGATCCACCAACTGCTAACTCCATTCGGCGATGGTATGCGCAGTTTAAAGCTTCTGGATGCCTCTGTAAGGGGAAATCAACGGGTCGGCCTGCAGTGAGCTAAGAAACGGTTGAACGCGTGCGGGCAAGTTTCACGCGTAGCCCGCGGAAGTCGACGAATAAAGCAAGCAGGGAGCTAAACGTACCACAGCCGACGGTTTGGAAAATCTTACGGAAAAGGCTAAAGCAGAAGCCTTACCGTTTACAATTGCTACAAGCCCTGACACCCGATGACAAAGTCAAACGCTCTGAATTTTCGGCGCAGTTGCAACAGCTCATGGAAGAGGATGCGTTCAGTGCGAAACTTGTTTTCAGTGATGAAGCAACATTTTTTCTTAATGGTGAAGTGAACAGACACAATGTGCGAATCTGGGCGGTAGAGAATCATCACGCATTCGTGCAGCAAATTCGCAATTCACCAAAAGTTAATGTGTTTTGTGCAATCTCACGGTTTAAAGTTTACGGCCCCTTTTTCTTCTGCGAAAAAAACGTTACAGGACACGTGTATCTGGACATGCTGGAAAATTGGCTCATGCCACAACTGGAGACCGACAGCGCCGACTTCATCTTTCAACAGGATGGTGCTCCACCGCACTTCCATCATGATGTTCGGCATTTCTTAAACAGGAGATTGGAAAACTGATGGATCGGTCGTGGTGGAGATCATGATCAGCAATTCATGTCATGGCCTCCACGCTCTCCCGACCTAACCCCATGCGATTTCTTTCTGTGGGGTTATGTGAAAGATTCAGTGTTTAAACGTGCCAGAACTGTGAGCTCCCATCAACGATGCTTTCGAACTCATTGATGGGGGGGACATGCTGCGCCGAGTGTGGGAGGAACTTGATTATCGGCTTGATGTCTGCCGAATCACTAAAGGGGCACATATCGAACATTTGTGAATGCCTAAAAAAACTTTTTGAGTTTTTGTATGTGTGTGCAAAGCATTGTGAAAATATCTCAAATAATAAAGTTATTGTAGAGCTGTGAAATCGCTTCAATCATTTATAATAACCCTGTATAATGAATTGAAACAAATTATAAACATACCTACTTTACCCGTACAGGATTGCCACGTGGTTAGTGCCACAGGTACTAAATCTAAGAACATACGCATGCAAGCACTTGTTAACTTAACATTTTCCAATACACAGTTCAAGTCTAATTTTTTGATTGTAGACAAGCTTATTGTACACTGCATCCTAGAGATGGAATTCTTGAATGAACACAAAACAATCATAGATTTAAGTAAAAGCATATGTCAATTATCTGTAGGAGAACAACTAATGTTGAACTTAACAAGACGATTGAACCACGACAAAACATTACGAAGTAAGTCAATTTCAATTGGTATATCCTACCATAGTTAGTGTATGTAATTTAACACTTGAACATTCAGACTGTCAGGAGATTGAGCAGGATTTATTGTATCAGAAATGTGTCGAATCTGACTATTTAACGAAACAACAGCAAGAAGAATTGTACAAATTATTATGTGATTATGCACTAGTTTCCAGTGAGAGGCCTGGTGTAATCAGAGATTATAGCTACAAAATGGATTTTAAGCACATTAGACTTATTGTAGGACACATTATACCATTCCATGGGCGAAGAAACCTGCAGTTTTACGTGAAATCAAGTTTTTAGGCCATATTATCTCACCGGAAGGCATTCGTCCCGATTCTAAGAAGATTGATGCTATTCGTAATTTCCCTCCTCCACAAAACCGCAAACAGTTGAAAGCATTCTTAGGATTATCTTCTTTCTTTCGGAAGTTTGTTTCACAACAGCCCTCACCTGCTAACTACTGAAAAGAACGCAATTTGGAGATGGACAGAGTTTTGCCAAGCTGATTTTCAGGCTATTAAAGATGCACTGGTGAACGCACCCCTCCTCTGCCACCCTGACATGATGTCAGATTTTTGCCTAGCCACGGATTCGTCATCATACGGCCTTGGAGCTTTTCTATTTCAAATTCAATCGAATCAGGACAATCTGTCATCAAACCGATCAGTTTTGCGAGCCGCACGCTCACTGAGTGCGAGAGGTCGTACTCGGTGACGGAGTGGGAGGCTCTTGCCATTGTTTGGGCATTCCGTAAGTTTCGCTACTTTCTTTGGGGTAAACATACTCGCATATACACAGACCATCAAGCCCTTTCTCTCTTGCTATCATGCAAATTGCTTCATTCACCGCTCACCCGGTGGTGCCTTTCACTCCAAGAGTACAGCTTCGAAATTATTTACATTAAAGGTGAAACAAACGTAATAGCCGATGCCCTGTCCCGTTTGCCGCAAGGCATACAGGATTTTTCGGAGCTTTCCGAGCAAACATCAGACTTTAACATCTTACTTATGTACTATGGTATGTACGCCCCATACTACCGCAATATGTGCAAGAACTTTGCTTCACTTCAGGACAGCGACCCCAGGTGGTCAAACATAAAAAAGAAATTACGTACAGATCCTTCTTCCCACTTGCAAAAATATTACAGAATAGCAAGCATACCTCACCGAGGTTAGTGTATGTAATTTAAAACTTGAAGATTCAGACTGTCAGGAGATTGAGCAGGATTTATTGTATCAGAAATGTGTCGAATCTGACTATTTAACGAAACAACAGCAAGAAGAATTGTACAAGCCGAGGGGGCTGCATCTCCACTGACATTTCAAACCCTTTGTGCACTAAAACAATATAATATAATGACAACTAATTTGAACATGAGCAATTCGTCGTGAAAACGAGATTGTAAGTATTTGTATTGAATACACGAACATTAAGTTATACAGCCTAAGAACACAAACGTTAATTTATGGAAATTATATACTGCAGTTACACTTGTACACATAATTATGAAGAGAATGTAAACCCAGGTAAGTACACTTACTGAATGAGAAAAGATATTCATATAGGAATGAGATCTACGCAGGTTACATTTGTTGTTAATTGTAAATTATAAAGTGAATCAACAACTAGTTAGTTATTTCAAGGCACTCTAATGAGAGGAGATAATAGCTATTGAGATCAGTAATGACATAGGTATGCAGCAGAATGAATGAGGATGTAAGAATGAATGAGTTAATATTTAGGTTAACATAAGACGGTAAGTTACTGTGAAGTAGTTGATGGAGACAAGAGATTATTTGAGGAAGATATTGTTGGAGTTTTATGAGAATGGAAGTGCCAAATGGCCCCACGTATGTGATATATAAATGTTTGATGAGGAATATGTTTAATGTATAATGATGAATAAGAGAAATATGTGAGTACGGAATGAGCGAGATTGTTTTGGTAATATTGTGCTACATAGAGAAGTGAGTAAATAGTCTACATCTTTAAGATTACATAAGAATTTCAGTTTGAAAGAAAACATTTGTTATGAGTTAGAAGACGTTAAATGTGAATCTATTTTCAGTGCCCTTGAAAATGAACGAATGCAAGAAAAGCAGAGTGAACATAATGATGATTACAGCTGTTGAAATAAGTGTAATAAGAATGTAACTTGGAAATTCATTAGTTTTAATTTATTTCAGAAGTGTAACTTAGTAACCTTTCGTTACGTTTTGTTAAGCCACTGTGTGGAAGAAAACATTTATAGTTCGTGTACAGACAGGAGAATGATATTTTAAGGAATTAAGTTGAAATATATTTTTTACACAGCGTTCATGTGAATACATTTGCATGGAAAAAAATTACGAAAGTGAAATTTAGTGCTACGTCAGTCTTTATTATACTTACACATGACAGAAAACCCTGAGGAAGCAAAAGATAGGAGAGTTATTAAGGCCGTTTTGCGACTCGTACAACACCTCCACTTAAGCTAGTAGATGACAAAATTACACCTACGTTGAAGACAACATTTGACTTTTCAGGCTATGCAAGGTAAGCGCAAAGGAGCAGTGACCACCCGTGCAGCCGACGTCGAGCAACGGACGCTGAGAAAGGGATATTTTACTGTCAATTACAATACTATGTTCTTTATTTATGTTTTATAGAAAGAAATGGTATATATATGATGTTTAGCCTTCACTAAAGTAGAAGGAAGTTCATGGTTGAACTCTTGAGAGGAAATTTGGTACGTTATTATATAGAGCTTCTGTAAAGTTTGGAAGGTAGGAGACGAGATACTGGCAGAAGTAAAGCTTTGAGACGGGGCGTGAGTCGTGCTTCGGTAGCTCAGTTGGTAGAGCACTTGCCCGCGAAAGGCAAAGGTCCCGAGTTCGAGTCTCGGTCGGTGCACACAGTTTTAATCTGCCAGGAAGTTTCATATCAGCGCACACTCCGCTGCAGAGTGAAAATCTCATTCTGGAAACATCCCCCAGGCTGTGGCTTAGCCGGGTCTCCGCAGTATCCTTTCTTTCAGGAGTGCTAGTTCTGCAAGGTTCGCAGGAGAGCTTCTGTAAAGTTTGGAAGGTAGGAGACGAGATACTGGCAGAAGTAAAGCTGTGAGACCTGGCGTGAGTCGTGCTTCGGTAGCTTAGTTGGTAGAGCACTTGCCCGCGAAAGGCAAAGGTCCCGAGTTCGAAAGGTTCGCAGGAGAGCTTCTGTAAAGTTTGGAAGGTAGGAGACGAGATACTGGCAGAAGTAAAGCTGTGAGACCGGGCGTGCCTCGTGCTTCGGTAGCTCAGTTGGTAGAGCACCTGCCCGCGAAAGGCAAAGGTCCCGAGTTCGAGTATCGGTCGGTGCACACAGTTTTAATCTGCCAGGAAGTTTCATATCAGCGCACACTCCGCTGCAGAGTGAAAATCTCATTCTGGATTACAAGCCTGGTCAACATCTAGCCAGGTATGGAATCAAAAGAAAGAAATGAATAATAAATGAAGGAAAGCCCATGCTTTAAATATTAAGTCTGATATCCCTTGGCACGCCCATGCCTGAATAAAGAAACTTAAAATGACCACAAACCTCAATAAAAGAAAGCAAATGGGACTTAGTACAATTTTTAATGTAAATATTTCACATGCATATTCTTGTAAATTTATATGTATTTTTATGTGTGTTAAATCTTTGCATATTGTCAACATATCTTGAAATGTGCCCACGAAATTTAAGCTTTCATAATTAATGATGTAAACATGCTTGGACAAAGTGAACTTTGTTAAAATGTGAATATGGCAAAAAGTGTTGCAAACTGTGTTAAACTGTGAACGTTAAGAGGGACGAATTTTGTGTTATTTGTGAAACTTATGGTGCATAAACCAGATAACTGTTTGTAAACCGATATAAACTGCAATTTACTTCGATGATAATGAGGATTTTCACACTGCAAATGAACGTTTGTTGGCGAGTGTAAACAACGTGATGAAACACCTACCTTTGCGAACTTCTACGCCGTTGTTCCTGGCCGGCCTTCAGGTGCTTTGGAGACAACAAACTCAGCACCTGTCGTAGGCGATATGGAGCCTAAAACTACATCGACCACATATGCCCCGGGAACAACAGTCATGAAAACGCACAAGGACCTGTAGTGTTGTGTCGTAACAGAAGACATGGACATTGCTTCATGCTCAGTCTTATGGTGTCACTGGACTTAACACGCCATTTACGCTGGAATAATAACTTGTAATGAACACTATGTGAAAGTGAATACTATGCAAGACTGTTATAACACAGCGATTTTGAAACTGCCGCACGCCACAATACAGTGATGCTATTGCACATGCGCAAAGACTACGTGCTGCCAGAGATGCATTGGGAAACCAACGCTGGAAGCACACATTAACTGCGCTGGCGAGCAGCTCGCTCAAACAAACTTTATGTAAATATATGTATATCAATTTTGTAAAAAGGCACAAAACTGTAACAACTGTATTTAGTGTATAAGTTTAGAAAGTAAGTATTGACAAATATTATCCCCTATGAATGCACGTGATCTTTCCTATATATATATATATATGGGCCGGCCGCGGTGGTATAGCGGCTCTAGGCGCGCAGTCCGGAACCGCGCGACTGCTACGGTCGCAGGTTCGAATCCTGCCTCGGGCATGGATGTGTGTGATGTCCTTAGGTTAGTTAGGTTTAAGTAGTTCTAAGTTCTAGGGGACTGATGACCACAGTAGTTAAGTCCCATAGTGCTCAGAGCCATTTGAACCATTTGACATATAGGTATATCTATTATGTTGTTTGCACTTTGCTAGCCTGCCACGCTAAATGTTTAGCAAGACTGTCGAGGGGGCGATGTAGCGGGACAATGAATTTCGCCGCGCTACACTCGTTATATCGTCGCAGCTGTATGAGCGCTCGACGGCAGAGAAAATATTTAGAAGACACTGAAGGTACAGAAATTGTAACTCTTTTTGTTTTCTACCCGCTCTTGTCTCCTGAGAGCGGAAGCTTAACTTCACTTATTCGCTAGTCTTGGTATGATTCAGAGGTAAAAATTTATTCGTTAGTCTTGGTCTGATTATGACGTACAAACTTATTGATGTGCAGCCGTATTATGGTAGCTTGTATGAAATTTGGAGGATGGAAGCAGCCGTAAAACACATTGCATTCAATATCAAGATGGTTTTAATTCGTAGACATTAGTAATTCGTGGACGATGAAATTTACTGCAAGATTTTGGATCAGCTACGACTTTTTCATGCAGAAATGAAGCAAGAGATTGTTGGCGAACAAGACCTGAACGCCGCCCGAGAGAAGACATATTAACTTGGTAATGAATGAACTCGTATCTACGCCATTTCCCCCTGTTAATCACATTTTGTTATTCTCTGTTCTCTTTCAAATAATTTTTGTCGTGGAAACTGGTTTGACTTGTGCTCAGAAACGCCACAAGGACCACCCCAACAATAGCTTTTCCGAATCACGAAGTCCGATAGCTTTTCTGTAATACGAAGTCGGAGTTGCATTTCATTCTTTCCCTTTTTCACGGTCATTAACGATTTTAAAAACCCCTATTTATTCACCATTTCTTCCCACATTTTCAACCTTTTCTTTTCTTCTATTTTTCTTTTTTATTAACCACTACAATGCCTATGGACAAATTGTCAAAATCCCCAATGGATCTCTCGCTTGATGAAAAGAAGCATTTCCACATTAATCAATAGTTTGATGGTTTTCTTCATTTTCTTGAGCATTGCATCCCAAGACAACACTGGTGCTGTGTACTGAAAGGCAGGGTCGAGTTTGCATGTGCTCATGCATACAGTCCCACAAGCAAACACATGTCTGTGTCCATGTATAGTCTTGTGTGTTCTCCCAAAGTTGGGATGTTAAATTCCTTCCAGACATTCACAGCATGATCTTACTCTGCATCAGTTATGGCATCACCCATGAGATTAATGGAGATTGCAGCCATGTTGGGTAGTCTCTTTTTGTTGAGTTTTGCCATACTGTCCAGATATTCATGTGGGAAAACCCCTTTTGTAGTCACAAGTTGAAAATTTGCATCATCAGGGAATACTCTTCGAGTGATGTGCATGTCACAGTGACACTCTGTTTCAACGAGTTTGTGGAATGGTGCCTGCATAACATGTAGCGAGTCAAGGAAGTGCAGCATAATTGTAGTCATTATTCATTTGGAGAATGATATATATTTCTTGATCCTCTCAAGCAGGACAACGATCTAATCACTGAGTGACATGTCACTGATCAGCAACATCTTGCTGTGTATGACCTGCTGAAAGTAAAGCCAGTACCCTGACTCTAACAATGTGTTGTATGCCTCCACATGGTATGTTACTGCAGTGCTGAACACAAATTGAATGAACCTGTTGTTGATACTGGACTGTTCATGGTGTGCCACTGTGGCAACAGTATGTTTACTTGATTAGGAAAGAGCAGCAAAGCACGTCAGTAGCAAACACCATCCAGTATATGGGATCTATTCAGATGATGCATGAAGTTCCTACATCAGTGAGTCCTCTAATATCATAAACTACATTTTAAAATAGTATTCCAAACTTTTGTTGAACAGTGTGTGTAAAAGGGAGTCGTAGATTAAGTTCACACATGATCTTACCCCAACTGGTTATGAGAGACATTTTGAAATATCGGGTACTGAACTAGAATTTTGAACTGACATTTTTTAAAAAACCTTTTTTTGTGTAAACTTATTACCTGGTGGAAATATATAAACTTTTTTTAATAAATTAACTGAGATTTTGGACAAAGTTTCAGTGTCCAAGAGTTAGAGACTCATTGAGGATACAAAAATACAAACAGAAATATCATAGTTGAAACCTGTAGCAGTCTCCTAAACATTCTTCATAGTTTTTGTATCTCACGTTTGGTCAACGGTACTACAAGGGTAACAATAACATTACCCTCAGGTAATGACGTTGTCACAAATATAGACACAGAAAACTGTTTTATACATGTAAAAGAGTTTGTACTCTCTACTTTTCTGCCAATCAATAAAAGAAAAAGCTGCATCAGATAAGCCGATTACACAGCAGACCTACAAAAAGCCTTCTTCAAAACCCAAAATTCAAGATTTTTCAAGGATATTGTTAGACAAAACTTGAAATGAAGTATGTACAGGAAACAATATAGATGAAAAATTCCTTACAATATTTACACTAAATTTAGAGCAGTCATTTTCAAAGGTATCAACATCAGGAGCAATTCCCAATAAAAACAAGTGGATAACAGAAGGTATAAGAAAGTAATCCCAGCTCATGAAATATATATAAGAAAAACTAATCGTGTGCCGGAGTTCATAAACTATTATCAAAGGTACAAAAAGATTCAGATTAATATGATGTTTGCTGAAAAGATGTTGGTTAATAACATTAAAATATTTAATCATGAAAAATAAAAGCAAAGCAGTTTGGAAGGTTGCAAAATAAGAAACAGAAACTGTATCGCAGAAACTTACTGACAACAGCTCAACAAATAATCCACAGAAATGAGCTAGTTTTTTCAATGAATATATGAGGTGCTCTCCAAAATTTTTGAGACTGGTGCTGCCATCTGTTGAAAACCTTAACTTTGGACTAATGCTCACCATCACCCTATAAGTAGTTCCCTTCAGCACACATAGACTTGCCCCAGCACTTCTGCCACTGGTCAAATGTTTTCTGGAAGTCCTGTTCTTTGAGAGTGTTTTATCACCACCAGTGATTTTTCTTGAATCCTCTCTATTGTGTGGAACTGAAGGCCTTTCAACTTGAGTTTCAGTTTTAGATATAGCACAAAGTCACAAGGTGCAAAATCTGACGAGTACAGTGGATGGGGTACAACTGCCACGTTGTTCTTTGCTAAAAAGGTCCTGATGTGCATGGATGTGTGACAAGGCGCATTGTCGTGATGCAGCAGCCAGTTCCCTTGGCGCCTAAGTTCGGGCCATTATCGCCACACAGTTTCACGGAGCCATCATAAAATGTCACAGTAGTAAGCAGAATTCACTGTTTGGTTGGGTGGGGTGAATTCTTTGTGCACAATTCCCTTGGTATCAAAGAAAACGATGATCGTGCTCTTCACTTTGCACTTCACCTGTCTCGGATTTTTGGGTCTTGGAGAGCCCGGGCTCTTCTACTTGTATGATTGTTGCTTTGTCGTACATGCGTGCTCTGTCCCCCAAACACTTGTTGACTCATTGCAAGGGTCTCCATAGCACTTTTCCCAAGATTCACACAGAATCTGATACACACACTCTGTTCTGTTTGAGGATCCATCATAAAATCGCCACACACCAAACACAGAGTATAATGGAAATCATTGTGGACACGCAACACGTCCTCCCAGCTGAATGCCACTCCACACACTGACTTATCAGATATGCAGCTCTCACCACCTAGCAGTCCAAAGATCTACTACTCCTACTTTCCAAATGGCAGCACCAGTCCCAAAAATTTTGGATTCCACCTCATATTTCTGTGTAGCAGCAAATTCCCAAAACTGAATGTTGTTCAAAAAACAAATTACGTGGCAAATATGATGATGCTGTTATACACCACAGAATATAAATTCAGGAAAAAAGAACAAGAATTAAAAAATAAGTAGTGGGTGTAAGTAAGGTGTCAGTCTATGTACTTAAAGAATGCATAGGTAGTATACAAGCTGCATTAATGGACATAGTAAATGAGTCTTACAGCACACGTAACTTTCTGGAGTAATTGAAACAGGCCAGAGTTGTGCCTCTACTAAGGAAAAGTAATGCAGGAGATACACAAAATTAAACAGCCGTTTCTCTGCTGTCATCATTCCAAACCAGGACTCAAACCAAGATTTTCCACTTAACACAAGTGGCCACCTTAACCACTTTGGCAATCTGAGCACAAATCATGGCTAGACACAAGCTTCCATATGTCATTGTCCATGTGTCACAACCTCCACTCATATGTTATGTATATTCCTGTCCAGGAACAACATCTTTATTGAGGGTCAAGGGCCAACAGCAGTGCCTGTGTTATTGAGAAGTATTATTGAATGTTCCTTCAGACATGCATGCATGCATTTGGAACAGTAGAACTATACATAATTGCCATTGACATTGATACATAAATCCCAGCATGTAGGAAGGGAGTGGGTGGCTTCAATGTAGAAAGTCCTGGGTTACTGACAGATTCAGTTTTCCATAGTGTACTGCATTTCTCTGACCTATCAGAGATTTTTTAAAGGACTGAAGATATTCAAGTCACATGGGTAGGTATCAGGGCAGGAGGATGTTCCAGGACCACCCATCAAAATTTTTGAAGGTGCTTGAGAGTGTTCCTGGCCACATGTGGCCTAGTGCAATCATGGAGAAGCACTACCCCAGTGACAGCTTGTCCCTTTGCTTATTCTTGATGGGCCGTTTGAGCCTCAGCTATGGTTTCAATCCATCTTGGCATTAATTATTGCACCCCATGATAACCAGTTAATGAGTAGAGGTCCTAATTGAAAAAGCAACTGAGCTGTACTTTTCCAGACTTCAGGGCAGAGTGGGCGCTTTTGATGAATGAAACCAGGATGCCACCACTCCATTTTCATCTGTTTGGAGAAAGGATTGAAGAGCTAACATCATGTTTCATCACATGCTGCAGTCTGAGCAATGAACTCTATTCCTTGCTCTGTGTATTGCAACAGATGGTTTAGGCAAACACCCACTCTCACTGTCTTCGGACTCTCTAAAAGACTTTGGGCACCCACTGTGCACAAACTTTACCATAAAAAAAAGCTTCTTGTGAGCTATGTGATGCACAGATCCTTTGATTATTGACAGTTGAACAGCGATATTCTATGTGGTGATTTGGTAATATGAATTTGAATTTATCAACCTTCGAACATTTTACATGTTATTGGCATAATTCTTTACATATAAAGCTATGAGACAAAAAGCACATAAAAATTTCATTATATTTAAATCAGTGACACAGTGTTACATATAATGTGAGAATTATCTGTGTAGGGACATTTTAACCAGTGATTTACTACAGCTTAGTATGACAGTAGTCAGAATTTTATGTAACTTAAATCTTATTTGTCATACTCTTTTAAGGAATAGCATGCTTCCTTCTTAAACTACTTTGCTAGAACATTCTTAAATGTATTATAGGGAACAGAATGGGCAGATTTTGTGTCAGTTGAAAAATCTGGTGCCTAGATATTTGTGGCTGTTGTGAACCTTAGCTAGCCTACTGTAGGGTTTATCAATTATTATGCAGTGCTTGTGTTGTGATCATGTGCAGACATCCTAAGATTAAAATTATTGAAATTATGTTTAACACTGATAAGGCAAATATACACATAGAGACTTGGGACTGTTATAATACTGAGCCCTTTGAACTGATCTTTACAAGATTCTCTTGGAGCCACCTGAATACAGTTTTTGAGCTAGGGCAGTTACCCCATAGAAGAGTTCCAGGGGTAAGGAGTTTTACATTATTCGTCATTTTGTACAGCAGATGAATCATTCAAGAAAGTTTTGAGCACAATTTGTTTGTACAACTTGCCCAGCTGAGCTTCAGATCTATATGGAAACCTAATACAGTTTGATTATTTTTTTATGTTTACAGGGGATACTTAAATTGAAAACAATGTCTACATCTACATGTCTTCAGTTTTGTTGTTATCAATTTGTAAATAATTTTCCTTCATCAAATTAAGTATGAAATTGTCATTTGCTTTGCTCTTGACTGCTCTAAATTCTGATCTATATGCCCTTGTAGCAGCTGTGTAAGATTCTTTCTCAGCTTGATTCTGTTGCAATCTGTCATAGTGCAGCATCATTTCTTCCCTAAGTTTGCGTGGGTGTGCCATGTATCAGTTTCTCAGTTCTTGAGGTTTATTACTCCGGTTCTGTTTTGTGTATCTGTGATACTTGCAACAACATGAGTTAAGGTTTTCTACTAATAATTCTAAAAAATTCTGTGTTGAATCATTGGCAGACATATCATTAGTGAGTACTGTATCCCAGTTTATGTGATTAAGGTTCAATTTATGTTCAGGTTCAGTTTATGTTCATCGGTTGGCCCGATTACTATTCCCAGTTTAGATGAAGAATTGTCTGTTTTGTTGCTTAGAGGATGTCTAAGCCACAGCCCTGCATGATCTGATATCCCAAGGTTTACTGTACAAAATTCAGTTTTATTTGCCTGAAAGTTGCAGATAATATTATCTAAGCAAGCACTGAGCCAGGTGGGTTTGTCATTTAAACAGTAGAAGTTTAATAATCTTATTATGTCTAATAGGTGCTTCACATGTTTGGTCTTATACCTAATATCTATGTTAATATCACCAAATATCAGATCTGCAATTTTTGTATTTTAAGATTATTGTCTCTCCAGTAAACAATATGTAATCCCAGATGTCATCCACTATCTCACTCATTTACATGTGATCCATTTTTTAGCAATAGTAAGGAGAAGCATAAGGAAAATGTATAACTACATTAAATTTCTTATGTGTTATGTTTGAACGTGATAGACCTTCCTATTGCTTCTGATGTAGACTGCCTCTGAGTATAATATCATTCATGTTCATAGTTTACCCATTGTGGATATGAAGAATAAGTACATTTCTCATCAGTAAATTAAAAAGCCAGGGCAGGAGAAATGAGTGCCATGAAGAAAAAAAGTAGAAGCATCACCATTCCTGACAGTGACAGCAGCATCATCATCACCATAATCATCATCATCATCAGATGAATCTTCATTAGTAACATCAGCAGAACTATCAGAAGCAGCAGCAGAACCATCAGCAGCAGCAACAGAGACAACATCAGCAGTGGTGTCACCAGTTGCAGAGATTCCAGCAGCAGTTTCAATAAAACCAACAGATAAGTGCATAGTTAACACCAAGTCAGAAAACAGCAACACAGAAGGGAATTTATCACAGAATGAAATAAAGTAAAGCAGGATAACATACATAAATAATGTTTAATACAGGACAGACTCTCAGCATATGATCAATATGAGACTCTCAGTAAGGAATATGCCCTCCTTGGACACTAATGCACATTTTGCACTTATTATTCGTGCTGGTTACCAAACTGTTTTAGTTATTTATGTTATTCATCATCCAAAAATAACACATATGATATAGGATTTGTCATTATAATGTTTACATGTAACCCATGATGACCATGCATAATGTAATAAACAAGCAAAGCAACTTACGTACCCACAGCACAGAAAGAGAGAACAAGCACTTAGTACACAAAACACGCATACTCATGACAAGCACATATATAGAGTATTAACTGCAACTTATGCATAAAATGTATTGGGGCATTTAACAGAATTTTTTATAAGTATTTCATAACTTGAAAATAAATTTAAATTCATTTAAATTATTGAAGGGAAGTAAAGGTTTCAATTTATTGTCTGAAACAGATATTCATTGACATTGTAGAAGCATTTATCAATCAGGTAATTTTTTACTTCATGCTTGAATTTACTCTTGTCTTCCAGCTCTTTAATTTGCTATGGAAGTGCATTTAAAAGCTTTATTCCTAAGTGGCTCACGTGATTCTGACTTCTGATTCTTGCTACATAGGTAATGTGGAAGACTTTACAATGCCTTGTATTGTGATTATGGTAGCTAGCATTGATTTGAAGATTACTGTTATTTTTGCTGATCATTTCCAGGCATTTTAAAATATATATAGATGATATTGTTCGTATCTTTAGCTGTTTAAGTAAAGGTCTACAGTGTGTTTATGGTGTGCTGTGAGTCATTATATGAATAGCTCTTTTTTGTATAATAAAAAATTTCTTTTAATCTAGACTTGGTTTTGTTCCAAACACATGCCATAACTTGCAACTGACTGGAAATAACCAAGTACACAGCTCTAGTACATTCTGGGCTGCATACCTTAGATATTATTCTTAAGTCAAAACATGCTGAACTGAGTTTTTGAGTGATATACACAACATATTCATTCCAGTTTAAATGTTGGTCAATCCACATTCCCAGAAACTTTATAGTACATGCCTTTTCTAGTTGTTTGTTTCCAAGCATCATGCACATATATTCCTCTTGACATTTACTTCCATACTGTATAAAGTTGGTTGTTTTGTAAAAGGCAGCTTATTTGAATAACACCGTGACTGTAAGTATGAGAGCACTTTTCTACTGTGGCACACAATGATTCTTTTATTGCTAATTATGTCACTTGTGTCATCTACAAATAATAGAATCTTGGCTGAGCTGTCTGGGACATGTATATCATTGGTATAGATTAGAAACAACAATGGATCCAGGAGGCTGTCCTGTGGAACACCTATTTCAGTTGTTTTGGTTCTGATATGAGTTTAAAATTTTGAAAATTGTGAATTGACCTCAGCTCAACAACTTGTGACCTGTTTTGCAGATGGGATTCAAACCTTTTTTTGACAGTACCCCTAATGCCTACTGATTCGTTTCCCAGTAGTATTTCTTGGTTCAAACATTGAAAGCTTTGGACAGATCTAAATTAATTCCAAAAACATGTTTATTTAACTCCAAGTTATTTCTGTTGTGTATTCCAAGACAGCTGTTCCTGTTCTGTACCTTGCCCAAAACCCATGATGACTGTTATTTATTAGTTTAGGTTTTTCTAGATATTTTGTGACACTTATTTTCATTATTACCTCAAGTATTTTAGGAAAAGCTGGAAGGAGTGATACAGTTCAGTAATTTTTTATTTTGTGTGTGTCACAATTTTTGTGCAGTGGTTAACATTAGAAATTTAAGCTCATCAGGAAATATCCCTTCACTAAAAGGCAAGTTTGCTATGTGCACTATAGATTTAACAATACATGATGCAGTTTTCTTAATCATTGATACAGATACTTCATCCACCCCAGGTGAGATTTTGGATTTCATACTTTTGATAGATTTTAGTACTTAATGTTAATCTGCTGGGATTGCCATAATGCAGTCACTGTTGGTTGTTGCTTATAGTTGCTACTTAAAGAATGGGGAATATTTACAAAATAATTGTTTGCATAGTCTGCCATGACTTATTTTTCTATAGAGATATTTTCATTATTTTTAATATTAACTTCCTGTTCTTTAGTTTGTCTCTGAGTTTATTTTTTTATATTTTCCCCCATCATTTTAGACACGTTATTAGCCTGCCTTATTAATCTATAATAGAATAATAATTTTTCCTTTGGTATTACTTCATGGTAAGTCTTTTTGTAGGTCCTCACATACTCAACAAATGCAAATCATTACATGATTTTAGCTTTAAACTTATTATTTTCATTGTTTCACTTGACTTTTTAATTCCTTGTGTAATTCAGGAATTTGACACTTTGGATCCCGATGATCTGTACCTCACAAGCTTTTTTGGGAAACACATTTCAAAGTTTCTCATAAAAGTGAAAGCAAATGTATTGTAAGCATCTTTTGTGTTTGTTTCTCCCAAGACTTCTGACCAAACTTCATTTTTTAAGATACTTTTGAACTGGTTGCAATTTTCAGTACAGACAAATCATTTGTGTACATTCCCTGCTATGCTTCCCTTCTTAGGAGTTGTAGTAAGATTAGGGGTTATTGAGTTATGATCTGATAATCCTATATTTGCATTTGTTACTATCACTTATTTGTGACCACATTGGAAAAAGACGTTATGTATTAAACTTTCACAGGAGTGAATTGTTGTGGGATCTGATATGTGGGGAAACATGATGAGGCTTTTTAATGTATAAAATCTTGCTTTTTACTGAACTTTGGACTAAGAGATTAATATTAAAGGCACCACAAATAATTATGGTTGAGGTCTCATTAGAGAATGTGTTGAGCAATACTTCGAATTTCTGAAGAAAGGCTTGAGTGTCCCCAGATGGTGATCTATAAACTGCTGCAACAGTTATTTTCTTCTTTAAACTATACAACTGAACAGCTACTGCTTCAAAAATCTTTTCAATGCTTAATGATTTAGCCTCAGATCTTAACTTAAATTTAAGTTTAGGGTTTAGATAAATACATACACCATTGGCATTTCTCCTACAGTGCTGACTGGCAAGTTTACATTGGTTCAAATTTATGCTGTGTAAATCAATATCCCTACAGCAGTGTTCCATAACACATAAACAGTTGATATTGTCACTACCAGTTGTTATCTCTAGATCAGAGTACTTATTTTTAAGACACTGAATATTCAAACTCATAATCCTTAGATGATTTGAATGATCTGACTCTGGTATGTTTTTACACTCTGTTGATACACTATCTGTCTCTCTCTTTCTCAGTTTAAAGTTCTCATACCATGTTGTAGATTCCACTGCATGCAAACATTTAATTGTTTCCCAGTTATGAGGTGGTGTTCACTGTTTGGCCCTAGCAAAAATCCTGACTTCGCAAGGGTGACTGTCTGCTGCTGTTGTGACAACTGCTGCTGCTGCTGCTGCTGCTGCTGCTGCTGTGTGCTGTTGCTGTGAATGCCAATGATGTTGGTTGGTTTCTTGTTGTTGTTGTTGTTGTAACTACCGCTATTGATGTTGGTTCCATTGTCACTGTTAATGTTGGTTCTGTAGTAGGTTCCTCCATTGCTACTGTCATTTGGATAGCTGGTTGGGGTGCTACTGCTATTTGTGCAGCTGATGATGGTGTTACTGCTATTAGGGATTCATACCACCCCAGTAAATTGACTGTCACTTTGGAATTGCATGTAACTGCTCCCTTATTAAGTTTCCTAATCTGACCTTTTCATTACTGTTCAAGTGAAGCCCATAATTAGTAAATAATTCTCTACCAAGTGTGTTGAATCAATTAATTTCACATTACTGAATAGTCTACAATAACTTGTAAATTTAACATTAATTCTGTGAATTTCCTTATTTACACATGACTATTCAGGTAAATCACATTGTAGGTAAGTATAGTATTTGTATTTGATAGTACTATCAAAAGACTGAAGAGCTGTTTATACATTTTCATAGCATTATTTTCGTAAATGTCTTTTGTTGCAGTGTGTATTACAGCTCTGTCCTGCTTGTCATAGTTACATTTTATGATGTTTTTCATCACTTCTTTGAAACCAACACCTGGTTTAATCAAACCTGTAACTGTTGGTGGTTTACTGTTGACTTGCAATTCTTGAGAAATTCCCTTGGTGTGACTGTCCGCAAAAACATCAATTTTTGTCTCTTTCTTCTTTGTAACACAGACCAGTTTTTCTTTCTTGCACTTTCACTGTTTTCTGTTTGCCAAACTGAGTCACTTTTTGGAAAGTAATTTGAAGTGTTGTTGTTTGTTTGCTGTGTTTTCTTATGCATGTTCACATACCAGAATGTAGGGGGAACAATACTTTCAATACTGCTATTTTTGGAGCACTGTTCCTGAACTTCTAGAGCAGCAAATTTATTTGTCACGTTTATGGATTTTTCATTTGTATTACATACAGCATTTAGCAAAATACTGCTTATAGTTCAATGCCAAGTACCATCATTGTTTATGTCACAATTACTGAAATGGCAACGATTTTGAAGTGGTTTTATTAGCTGTTGAGGAGTCACTGGGGATATTGTCCCATTCCTCTCTCAATGTGGTTCTCAGTTCTTACACAGTTCAAGGAGGGGGCTTCATTGAGAAACACATCTGCCAAGAGCATCTTAGACATGCTCTATAGGGTTTACATCTGAAGTGTATGTAGACCATTCCATACATTCAGTATCTTCACTTTCCAGTGTGTCCAACACATCAGCAGTCCTGTTTGGGCGGGTGTTGTTGTCCACAAACAGAAAGTCTGGACCTATTCCACCCCTAAACAGACAGACATGATCCAGAATATCCCCTCTGGAGTACTGCTGTGCTGTAACAGTACCTCACACAAGATGTGCAGCAGTGTTAAGCTAGAAAGAGAAGATAATCAGTTGTTAGCAACCCACTTGGACAATGAATGGACATCACTTAGTTCTAGAATGATGGACATGGAGGACTTATTGGCACAGTTTGAACTCATTATAAATGGCACTCTGGAGAAGTATGTGTTGAGCAAATGGACTCAGGATGGAAAAGACCCACTGTGTCTTAAGAACAAAATTTGTAAAATGTTGCGGAAGTAAAGACTGTTGCATGCTTGGTTCAAAAGGGAACATGCAATGATGACAGGCAAAAGTTGATAGAGACTCTTGTTCTGTAAAAAGATCAACGTATGAAGCATACAGTAACTACCACTGTCATAACTTAGCAAAAGATTTTGCTCAGAACCCAAGAAAATTCTGGTCCTATGTAATTCACTAAGTGGGGTAAAGGTTTCTATCCAGTCACTCATTGACAGCATGGTGTGGCAGTAAAAGATAGCAAAGGGAAAGCTGAAGTTTAAAATTTTGTGTTTAAAAACTTTTTCATGGTGGAGGGTGATACAAACAGTTCAAATATAACACATTTCCTTGAGATGGAAAAGCTTTTGTCCACTAATCTGCATAGATTCAGAAAGCAGTGCTCACGAAAAACTCAGCTTGCTCTTTTCTCACATGGTATCGTGCAAACCGTGGATGAAGGGCAACAGGCTAGGTTTCCAAAAAGTGTTTGACACTGTGCCCCACTGCAAATTGTTAACAAAGGTCTGATCATACAGAG
This sequence comes from Schistocerca serialis cubense, assembly GCF_023864345.2. NCBI lineage: Eukaryota > Metazoa > Arthropoda > Insecta > Orthoptera > Acrididae > Schistocerca > Schistocerca serialis. Next base: position 989,439,892 of record NC_064640.1, on the reverse strand, counting down.
TATATTTCCATATATGTGAGTGAGACTTCTTAAGTAATAGAACCCAGTACATTTTCCTTGAAGGTGATTGTCATGAGAAACAAGGATATCATAATGAGTGCTCAAGGGAAGTGTGATAGGACTGCTACTATTCTTTATGTACATAAATGACCTGGCGGACAGGTTTAGCAGCAATCTGCAGCTGTTTGCTGATGATGCTGTGGTATATGGGAAGGTGGTATCATTGAGTTACTGTAGGACTTAGCTGAAATTTCTATTTGGCGTGATGAATGCTAGGAAAATGAATCCCATAATATTTGAATACAGTATTAGTAATTTGTTGCTTGAAGCAGTCACATCAATTAAATATTAAGGTGTAGCACAGCAAAGTGATATGAAATGGAACAAGCATGTAAGGAGCATAGGAGAGAATAAAAATGGTCAACTTTGGTTTATTGTGAGAATTTTGCAGAAATGTGGATCATCTATAAAGGAGACTGCATATAGCTCACTAGTGCAACCCATTCTTGAGTACTGCTCAAGTGTTTGGGATCCCCACCAGGTTGTGTTAAAGGAAGGCATTGAAGCAATTCCACAGGTAGGCTGCTGGATGTGTTATTGGTAGGTTTGATCGGCATGCAAGTATTATGAAGATGCTTTGGGAACTCAAATGGGAATCCATGGATGGAAGCTGATGTTCTTTTCTGGGGATAATGTTGAGAAAATTTAGAGAAAAGGCATTTGAATCTGACTGCAAAAGAGCTGAACAACTGCCAACAAACATTATATTTAAGGACCATAAAGATGAGACAAGAAAAATTAAGACCTGTACATAGGAAAGTAGACATTCATTTTTCCCTCACTCTCTTTACAAATGGGACAGGAAAGAAATGGCTAGTAGTGGTACATGACAGCCTCTGCCACACATCATATGGTGGCTTGCAGAATATGTTTGTATATATAGATTATATCCAGACTGAGGAAATCCTCCACAATCATTGAAGGAAGTAGTTTTGATCCTGTTACTCTAATCAGAGCAGAACAATATCTGCCTGAGCATCTATCATGGTACCATTCTTACAAGCTCTGTGAATAAGTATGGAGGAAATAATACTTAATACAGAGGCATAAAATTTGAAGGTGAATTTCAAGTTAGGAGAAACCTTCATGGTGTTACAAAGCTAGATCTATATCTACATCTATACTATGCAAACCACTGTGAAGTGGATGGCAGAGGGTATGCCTCATTGTATCAGTTGTTAGGGCTTTCTCCCATTCCATTCATGTATGAATTGTAGGAAGAATGCTCATTTAGATGCCTCTGTACATGCTGTTATTAGACTAATCTTGTCTTTATGATCCCATCAGGAGTGATATGTAGGGGTCAGTAATACATTCCTAGAGTGATCACTTAAAGTTGGTGATAGAAACTCTCTAAGTAGGTTTCCATGGGATAATTTGCTTCTATTTTCAGGCATATGCCAGTTCATATCTTTCAGCATTTTCGTGATCTTCTACCATGGATTGAACAAATCTTTGTCAGTTTCTGCTGCCCTTCTTTGTCCATTCAACATTCCCTATCAGTCCTACTTGGTATAGATCAAAAACACTTGAGCAGTATTCTAGGATGGATGACACAAGATTTTTGTAAGTATATCATTGGTAGATTGACTGTATTCCCCTAGTATACTACCAATGAAATGCAGCCTGCCATGTGCCTTACCTTCTACTGAGACCTGTGTTACTGTTCCATTTCATATCCATACAAATTATTACATCGAGCTGTTTGTATGAGTTGACAGATTCCAAAAGTGACTCACTGATATTATAGTCTCGGGATACTATGTGTTTTTATTTAGTGAAGTGCACAGTTTTACATTTCTGAACATTTAAAGCAAGTTGACAATCATTGCACCACTTTGAAATCGTACCAAGATCTGATTGAATACATCCACAGCTTCTTTCAGACAGTATTTCTTTACACACAGTTGTATCATCCACAAAAAAATTAAAGGTTACTATTAACATTGTTTGCAAAGTCCTTAATTCACAACATAAATAGAAAGGGTCCCAATACACTGCCCTGGCATACACCCCAAAGTTACATCTACATCTGTCGATGACTCCATCCAAGATAACTTACTGCATTCTCACTACCAAAAACTCCTCAATCTAGTCGCAAACTTCACTAAATACTCCATACAGCTACATCTAAATGATTACTCTGCAGCTGGCTGGAGTGGCCGAGCGGTTCTAGGCGCTACAGTCTGGAACTGGGCGACCACTACGGTTGCAGGTTCGAATCCTGCCTTGAGAATGGATATCTGTGATGTCCTTATGTTAGTTAGTTTTAAGTAGTTCTAAGTTCTAGAGGACTGATGACCTCAGAAGTTAAGTTCCATGGTGCTCAGAGCCATTTTTGATTACTCTGCAATTAACAATTAAGCGTCTGGCAGAGGGTTCATGGAACCATCTTCAAGCTTCTTCTCTGCCGTTCCACTCTTGAACAGCATGTGGGAAAAATGAACACTTAAATCTTTCCACATGAGCTCTGATTTCTCTTACTTTATTATGGTGAGCCTTTCTCCTTATGCAGGTGGGCATTGTCAAAATATTGTCACACTATGAGGAGAAAATTGGTGATTGAAATTTCATGAGAAGGTCCTGTTGCAGCAAAAAGCATCTTTGTTTTAATGACTGCCACCCCAGTTTGTGTGTCATATCAGTGGCACTCTCTCCCTTGTTTCATAATAATACAAAACAAGCTGCCCTTCTTTGAACTTTTTTCATTTCCTCCATCAATCCTATGTGGTGTGGATTCCACACTGCACTGCATTACTCCACAAGAGGACAAACAAGCAAACTGTAAGCAGTCTCTTTAGTAGACCTGTTATATTTGCTAATAAATTGTAGCCTTTGTTTTGCTTTCCCCACAACATTATATATGTGACTGTTCCAATTCAACTTATTAATAATTATAATTCCTAAGTATTTAGTTGAGTTTACAGCCTTAGGTTTGTTTTATTTATCATGTAACTGAAATTTAGTGGATTCCTTTTAGTATTCATATGGATGACTTCAGACTTTTCATTATTTAGAGTCAACTGCCTCTTTTTACACCATACAGATATCTTGTCCAAATCATTTCGCAATTTCATTTTGATCATCTGATGACTTTACAGAATAGTAAATAACAGCATCATCTCTAAACAATGTAAGAGGGCTGCACAAAATATTTCCTAAATTGTTTACATAGATCAGAAACAACAGAGGACCTATAACACTTCCTTGGGGAATGACAGATATTACTTCTGTTTTACTCAATTATTTTCCATTAATTATTGTGCAGTGAGACCTTTCTAACAGGAAATCACAAATCCAGTCACACGACTGAGATGGTACACCATAGGCACACAGTTTAATTATAAGCTGCTTGTGAGGAATAATGTCAAAAGCCTTCTGGAAATCTAAAGATATGGAAACTATTTTACTTTCTCTGTCAATATCATCATTACTTTGTGAGCATAAAGAGCTAGTTACGTTTCACAAGAATGATATTTTCTGAATCTGTGGTAGCTATTTGTCAATAAATCATTTTCTTCAAGGTGATTCATAATATTCGAGTACAGTACACATTCCAAAATCCTACTGCAAATAAGCATTAGTGATATGGGCTTGTAGTTTAGCAGATTTCTCCTATTTCTCTTCTTGGGTGTTGGTGTGACTTGTGCAACTTTCCAGTCTTTGGATACAGATTTTTCTATGAGCAGGCAGTTGTATATGATTGCTAAGTATGGAGCTATTGTATCAGCACACTCTGAAAGGAACCTGATCGGTATACTGTCTGGACTGGAGGCCTTGCTTTCACTACACTAAGGATGTCTGCTTCTAAGTTACTCATGTTGGCAGTTGTTCCTTATTCAAATTCTGGAATATTTACTTCATGTTCTTTTGTAAAGGAGTTTTGCAAAACTGTTTTTAGTAACTCTGCTTTAGTGCCACTGTCATGAATAACATCACCATTGTGGAGATATTGATTTGGTCTTTCCACTAGTGTACTTTACATATCACGAGAACTTCTTTGATTTTTCTGCCAGAGACAGAGTTTCATTGTGGAAATTATTAAAAGCATCTTGCATTGAAGTTCATGCTAAATTTTGAGCTTCTGTAAAACTTCACCAATTTTGGGGATTTGGCATTGGCATGCTTTTTCAGTTGCTTCTGAAACAGTGCTCTGACCTGTTTTCCATACCATGGTGGACCAGTACCAGCTCTTATTAATTGATGTGGTATATATCTCTCAATTGCCATTGATATTATTTCTTTGCATTTAATCCACATCTAATGTACGCTTACATTGTCAGATGGGATGGAGGGAAGACTGTCTCTTAGGAAGGTGTCACGTGAATTTTTATCTGCTTTCTTAAATAGGTGTATTTTTTGTTTGTTTTCGGTGGATTTAGATGTTATGGTACACAGTCTAGCTACAACAACCTTGTGGTCACTGATCCCTATGTCTGTCATGATGCTCCCCATTTGGTTAGGATTATTTGTTCCTAAGGCATTAAGTATGTTTTCACAACCATTTTCACTTTGAATGGGCTCCTGAAATATCTGTTCAAAATAATTTTCTGAGAAGGCATTTGGTAAGATTTTGAGTAATGCTTTATGTCTACCACCGACTTTAAACAAGTATTTTTACAAACTTACTGAGGGTAGATTGAATTCACCACCAACTATAAATGTAGGAGGGGGGTACCAATTTGAAATGACATGCAAGTTTTCTTTGAACTGTCCAGCAACTGTATCATCTGAGTCAGGGGTCAGTAAATTGAATCAATCATTAATTTATTCCTGTCCTCAAGTGTAATCTCTAACCATGCTACCTCATAGAGAATATCGACTTCAGTTTCATTACAACTACTTCTGACAGCAATAAACACTCCACCGCTAACTGTATTTAATATGTCCTTTCTGAACACCATTAGGACCTTTATAAAAATTTTGGCTGAACTTGTTTCTGGCTTTAAACCAGCATTCTGTGCCTATAATGAGTTGACATTCAGTGCTTTCTATTGGTGTTTGGAGCTCTGTTTCTTTTTCAGCACAGCTACAGCAAATTATGACAGTACGTCAGTTTACAACTACAGTAATGACTGTTGCTAGTTTTGATAATATGCATAGATGATGTACTGAGTCAAAGCTTTTCAAAAAGGAAGGAATACTGCATCTACTTGACTGCCTTGATTCATGGCTTCCAGTGTATCATGAACATAGTATGACCTGGATATCATATGATCTATGTTTTCAGAATTCATGCTGATCATCATGGATAAGGTCATTCTGTTCAAGATACTTCATTAGTTTTGAGCTCAGAATATCTTCTATGATCCTACAACAAATGGAAGTCAAAGATATTAAATGATAGTTTCATGGATCACTTCTACTACCATTCTTGTAAATGGATATGCTCTGTGCTTTCTTCCAAGTACTGGGCACTGATTTTTGTTCAGGGGGCCTTGTTAGAAGAGGGCCTAATGCAGCTGCAAATTTAGAATAGAATCTAGTAGGAATTCTATTGAGCCTTGGAGCTTTGCTCAGTTTTAACAATTTCAGCTATTTCTCAATACCAGTTACACTAATGTCTATTCCATTCATCTTTTCAGTTATATGAGAATACAATTGTGGCAATACTCCTGGGTTTTCCATTGTAAAGGACGATTTAAAATGGGTTTAAGTATTCCTGCTTTTGCTTTACTACCCTCAATTTTAGTTTTTGTCTTATTTGTTAGTAATTGGACAGTAACAATGGAGCCAGTCACAGCCTTTACATTTGGTCAGAATTACTTTGTTTTTTTTTTTTTTTTTCTGCTATGGTAGTCACTGAAACTTCACACATTACTCCCTTGGCTCCCTTGACAGCCAAGTAAGTTTCATTTCATATCTCTCTACCTGTCATCATTTACTTTATTTTACACATATTATGCAGCAGCCTCTGTCTCCTTGGGAGTTTGTTACAAAAGAATGGTTCAAATGGCTCTGAGCACTATGCGACTTAACTTCTGCGACTGTATGCCATGAAGGGTGCCTCCCATCATGAACTGTTCTACTGGATACATATCTACCCAGTGCACGGTCAACTATTCTTTTAAACCTGAGCCACAGCTCCTCTACATGCTCCTATCTAAGCTGAAAGTTTAAAGTTTCTCATTGAGATATGACACTAATGCTTCTTTATCTAGTGTGCTGTGTTCCGGAGTAATGATAAGCGATGGCACAAAGATGATGGCTGTGAGACAATGTCAGCCAATAGCCTCCTGACAAGGACTGCACCATGACAGGAGCGCCCCCTAGCCAAAGAGAATATAAGCGCTGCTCCTGCCAGCCTCAAGTGCACAGTACTAGGAGAGCACAACTATAGCAGTGATGTGTGACCCATATCAGTTGCTTACATGGACCTTGTATACAGCTAAGGACATTGATTGTTTGCATTTCGCCCATCACTTGTGACACCATTGTAAGTTCAGAGTTAAGTATTGTCAATCTGTTTTATTGTAATAAAAACTATTAATGTGATTTGCTTGAATTGTTGTATAACATTCTGAGAATGCAAGATCCTTTAGGCACCCTATATGAGATGAGTGGGCAGGATTCTACATACTGAACAAATGAATATATCATTTTAAGAAAAATTTAGATCTCAGTCACAGTTGGGCACTGAATTAAATTCAGTGGCAAAAAGTGTAAATCTGTGCTGCACTCAAATCCAGATTTCCTAATTTACATCAGCAGTCACCTTAACTATTCAACTTTCTGGACATGTTCCCCCCTCCCCCCCAAAACATGATTCCTGCATGAGTCTGGATGGAATGTGCACCCACAGCGAAGTTATCATTACCACCAAGGCGCATGTTGTTGTATATGTGTTCTGTATTCTGTCAGACATATTGAACAGAACAGGCACCATTCATTGATACAGCAGCTGTATACCATATATACACTGAAGAGCCAAAGAAACTGGTACACATGCCCAATATCATGTAGGGCCCCTGTGAGTATGCAGAAGTGCCACAACACAGGGTGGCATGGACTTGACTAATGTCTGAAATAGTGCTGGAGTGAATTGACACCATGAATCCTGCAGGGCTGTCCATAAATCCATAAGAGTAAAAGGGGGTGGAGATCACCTCTTAACAGCACATTGCAATGCGTCAAAGATATGCTCAATAATGTTCATGTCTGATGAGTTTGGTGGCCATCAGAAGTGTTTAAATTCAGAAGAGTGTTCCTGGAGCCACTCTGTAGCAATATTGGACATGTAGGGTGTTACATTGTCCTGCTGGAATTGCCCAAGTCCATCGGAACACAATGGACATGAAGGGATGCAGGTGATCAGACAGGATGCTTATGTATGTGTCACCTGCCAGAGTCATATCTAGTCATATCAGGGGTCCCATATCACTCCAACTGCACACACCTCACACCATTACAGATCCTCCACCAGCTTGAACAGTCCCCTGCTGACATGCAGGGACCATGGATTCGTAAGGTTGTGTCCATACCCATGGACGTCCATCTGCTCGATACAATTTGAATTGAGACTCGTCTGACCAGGCAACTTATTTCCAGTCATCAACAGTCGAATGTCGGTGTTGACGGGCCCAGGCGAGGTTCAAAAAAATACCAGTGGACGTCCATCTGCTCGATACAATTTGAAATGAAACTCATCCGACCAGACAACATTTTTCCAGTCAACAACAGCCCATGTTGGTGTTGACAGACCCAGGCAAGGTATAAAGTTTTGTGTCATGTAGTCATCAAGGGTACAAGAGAGGGCCTTTGGCTCCAAAAGCCTATATCAATGACATTTTATTGAATGGCTCCCATGCTGACACTTGTTGATGGCCCAGCATTGAAATCTGCAGCAATTTGCAGAAGGGTTGCTCTTCTGTCACACTGAGTGAATTCTCTTCAGCCATCATTTGTCCTGTTCTTGCAGGATCTTTTTCCAGCCACAGCAATGTCAGAGATTTGATGTTTTACCAGATTCCTGATATTCACAGTAAATATGTGAAATGGTCGTATAAGAAAATCTCCATTTCATCGCTACCTCAGAGATGCTACATCCCATAACTCATGCACCAACTACAAAACCACATTCAAACTTACTTAAATCTTGATAACCTTCCATTGTAGCAGCAGTATCCAATCTAACAGCTGTTCCAGACACTTATTGTCTTATATAGGTGATATCCTACTGCAGAGCAGTATTCTGCCTGTTTACCTATCTCTGCATTTGAATATGGATGCCTATACTAGTTTTTTTGTGCTTCAGTGTATATACACACAGGAAATCTGGGCTGAAGTCCTGTTTAAGCACAAATTTTCACTTGTTGACACTGAATTTAATTCAGTCCCAACTGCGGCTGAGATCTGTATTTCTCTGTTTATATATACTGGTACGACCATGGTCTCAAAAAATGGTGTCTACTCTGTTGGACATATCTGGCAGAACAGACACCACACATATAAAAACACATAAATTTTTCTACCTATCTTAGTTTGCCTTTATACTTTACTAATCATATATGTATATGTCGGTTTTCCATGCTGTCAAAGAATTTAGTGACTCAAGGCATATGCTACCTTCTTCCAGATAAATGTTGGTATAATAGCCTGCCTATCTTTCTACCTGCTTTGTTTTGCTATAGATGTGAACTAAATTGTTTTCTTTTAATGGTTGCATATTTTGACATACTCATATCAGCTGGATATTGATGCTTGAATACACACCCAAGGAGTTTTAATATAATGGTTATGATGAATGAACATCAGTAGATTTACCTAGTGTCAGTTGGACAGCATCAAATGACAAATTTCCTTGTCTTTTATGTGAATATCAAGTGAGTTGTCACAGTGATTAAGGCATTGAACTCACATTTGGAAGGTCTTGATTTCCAGCCATGCTTGATTACTCATTTTTTTCCCCCTGTAAGTTGAACACCAAGATGATCTGTTTCAAAAGAATGTAGCAGATCCTTCCTCATCCTTGAGTTCTTGCACATTTTGAACTTGTGCTCCATCTCTGATGGTCTTTTCATCAATGAGATGCTAAGCTATAATCTTGCTTCTTGTTTCCTTCCTTTCTTGTACTAACGTTTAATGTGATTTGAATGGCTATTGGGAAATTTTGTGTGAGCAGCAACATTATTTATTTATTATTTCTGCAGCTTCTTTTTTCTTTTATCCCAAACATTACTTTAGTTTATAAAACTGCATCACCTGTGACAACGTTGATGTGATGTTTTCCTTTTTCCCTGAAACAACCGATGTCATAAGCACCCAATTTTTATATCATCTCTCAGGTGATTAATATACAGGACAAACAGCAAGGACTCAAATACCCCACTGTGGTGCACACCTGAAGTTATTTCTATATCAGTTAATGACACTTCAGCTAAGATAACATGCTGTATTCTCCCAGTCAAGAAATCCTCAGTCCACTCACAAATTTTAATACCCCTTCATAATCCCATTTTATTACTAGACTTTGATGTGGTACCAAGTCATATGCTTTTCAGAAGTTCTTTATCTCAATTCATGAGATGCCTAAAAGACAACACATTCCAGATCAATTAGAGAAAGAAAAAGATATTGACAAAATAAAAACTTCATCTCACAAAAATTAATACAAAACTCTCTGTCTTCTACCAAGTGTGCACCTGGAAAACAAAAAAGTGAATTAAGATGACAGGATGCTATACACTTGTGAACCTCTGCACTGAACTGTTCGTCCACACAAGTAACTCAGAAGAGGGAAGTAGATCCCCAGTGAGGAGGACCTCTGGTCTCGCAGTCTACCAGTTTCTATACAAGTGTCACTAGTGGCTGAAGTCCCAGGAGGTGATGCCTTGGAGGTATCTATGTATGCCATGCCACACCCTCTGAAGGGTTGCCAATCCTTCAGATGTACTACTGGAATATGACGGGAAGTCAGTGAATACTGCAGCTACCTGACAGTCTTGATCCATGGCTTCCAGAATGTCATGTTAGAAACGTACAAATTGGTGTTCACATGACATGACATGATTTGGAATACATACTGCCTGACTTGGAGAGGGTCACTCTGATCATGATACTCAATACATTTGAAATCAGAATATATTCTAACATTCTACCACAGACAGACATCAATAAGACTATATGTATGTTTTGTGTCTCACTTCTGCTAGTCTTCTTACAGTTTTTTGTTTGGGACATCTACAATATATTATGCTTAAGAGAGTCTCACTCAGAAACAAATTCTGTGTAGAATGTGATAGTGATTTCATCAGGCCCTGAAAACTTGTTCAGTTTTAGCAATTTCAGATGTTTCTTAATGCCACTTCACCTAGGATCTATATCACTCATCTGTGCAGTGGAGCTAGAATTCAGCTGTGACATTACTTACAGTGCAAAGGAAAATTTGAAAACGGGGTTCAGCATTTCAGTTCCTGCTTTCCTACTCTCAATTTCAAAGATGTCTTTCACTTCTGTACATAAGCTGCTACTAGTGAAAAGAGGACTGATGTTGCCTATGATTTCATATTTATTCCGAAATCAAAAATACCAGTTGGTGAGTTCATGTTGTCACTGCTACATTTTGAACTGTAAATGACCTACATAATTAAACCTTTCTCTTGTGACTCTTTATTTTCATTAAAAAAAGTGTAATTGTCTACTCACATCCTACTTTCAGTGGGAAACTGAGTTTCTTTCAAAGAACTTCATCAATGGGAAGACAGTAGCATCTGTCACTGCTATTCCTTCTTCTAAATTTTTGGACATTATCCACTGGTACATTATAACATGGCTCTTATATTCAAGCATGATATTTAGGTACAGTTCTTGCTACTGATTTAGTTAATCATACTAAAAGGGACTTTCAGTTGAAAAAACTATAAAATTATAAGGGGACAGAATGGCTAAGAAATATTTAGCTTGCAGAGGCAAAATTCCAAGTACTTGCTGAATAAAGTGCTTAGCAGGAGAAAGAATACTACATAGATTTCAGAAATCACATGTTCTGCATCAACAGCTATGTGATTACACAGTAATCTCCACCTAAGTGCTCAGCATAGGTTGCATAGAACCATCTTTAGATTATGTCTCTAACATTCCACTTCCAAACAACACATGAGAAAAATATATGCCCAAATATGATCTCTCTTATTTTGTCACAATGGAATTTCTCCCTATGTAGATGAGAGTCAGCAAAATATCTTGGCGTCTGGAGGGAAAGGTTGATGATAGAAATTTTGTGAAAAAGATCTCATGACAATGAAATGTATGTTTGATTTAATGATTACCATCCCAACTAAATTATCATATCCAAGACATTCTGTAATGGAACCTATTTGCATTGCCCTATAATACCCCAGAGTCTTGATGATTCAAGTTCCATAGAACAATTATATATTGATTTACAGGAATTGTGATAATGATGCACGCTACACAAATTTTCAAGTAACATGGCTTTTCCTATATTTATTATCATCATAAAAATTATGGTGACCAGATCCAGTTTCACATTAAGAAGTTGTTTATAGATAGACCTGCACTCACTCTATTGAGACATTATGACAGAGGCAAGCACTTTATTGTAAAAAGTCTCACAGATGAACATTCACATTGGCTTCAAATTATACAATTAGTTGGCACAGTTAGGTGCGTAATGACTGACAGTAGAGCGCGTATAGGCATTTAGTTGACACAGAGAAATTAACGCAATATAAACAGATGATAACATTAAAGTACTGCGTGATTAGAGGCAAACTCAAGAACACAATACAGATTAGCCATGGCTTCTCAAGATCTTGCATAGATGTTGTGTGAGTACTAGGTGATCCCAGACTTTCACAGAGCTGTGGGCAGGAAGAGAGCTAATCACAGACTTTCAAATAATTGTTTGCTTGTGAGATTTTGGAGTGTGGACTGAATATTTTGAAGTGGAAGTGGGCTGTATAGAGACTGGCATAGGAACGTATTGTAACTTTGGAAACTACATTTTGGTTTGAAAAATGGCTAGGTTAGATTTGGCTGATTCAGATGGATATATTATGACAGCAATCTTGTGTAAAAATATGTGGTGGCTTAGGAAAATACAATTTTAGCAGCATAATGGCTAAATTTTCAATGGAAAATCTGGGGATGTTTCAGCTTTAAAATTCATTATCTATTAGAATAATTAGTTTCAGTAAAATCAAAATAGTCAAGATGCCAGTCTTTCCAGACTGTGAAAGACAGAAAAAAAATCAATTACTAATGGGGGTGTAATAAGAGCAGATGGGAGGTTCTAACAAGTTCTGTTTCATCATACCACCTCTCAAAAAGAGTAATGCAGGACTGAGAAATGGCAGACTGATAATTCAGAGGCAGATGGCTGACTTTTAAACACATTTTTAAAATTATAGTAAATAAGGACAATTCAAACAATCTGATAATTAGAGTATCACAAATCTATATACTATCAGAACTTTCAGTTCACCTTCAAAACTGAGTGGTCGGTGTAGATTGGTACCATGTGGATGGCCTAGGTTCAATCCCTGGTACTTCCAAAGATTTTTGCTTGGTGGGATGATTGGTACTGAGTGTGCTCAGCCTCCTGATGTAATTGAGGAGTTATTTCAGTGTCTCCATGGTCTGGAAAGTCAGAAAAAATGCCTGGGGAGCAATATCCTGAACACACACACCTCCCCTGCATGACTGTGCAGTGCAGGATGACACAGGAGGTGGTTGACATCATGTGGGTGTTCAAGGACTGGACAGAACTTTTTGTGGTAATTGTCATTATATAGGAAATATACAAATGTTGTACAGTTTTACAGACAAATACAAATATTCAGTGATTGAAAATTTCTTTATGAAATACATTTCTTTTTGCATCAGTTTTTTATATTCTTTCTGAAAATTTTGTATTTTATATAACTCACAGTCCTGCTTAAAACACTTTATAGTGACTTCTACCCCCTCTTTTCAAGTGTCCAAGTTGTGGGTCAGTTTCCCTCCCACTTCATGCATTGTCCATGGCTTCACTCATTCCCAGCACTTATATACATGGAAAAAATACACAAAACATTCTGTATTAGTAAAGCAATATAATTTACTTCTAAACTTGAAACAAAGTGATACAGATCCTGTTATGGATGAAATATAGATTATAATTACATACAATATGTGTTACACTGTAGAGTCACATTAATGTGATCATCTTTCAAAAGCCTGAATAACCAACTTTTGCAGCATGAGACATGCAGAAAGACAGTCTATTCACTTCTGGAAGGTATAATGGGAATGCGGAGTCATGCCCACTCCAGCACCCTGGCGCACTGTGCGACATTTCTCAGTTGAGGGTCCATGGCACAAACACCTGATTCAGTTGATCCCACAGATTCTCGACTGAGTTTAATCTAGGGGGTTTAGTGGCCAGGGAAGTATGGTAAACTCGTCTTGGTGTTCTTCAAACCACGCTCATATACTGCTAGCTGTGTGACACATTGCATTATCCTGCTGGTAGGTGCCAACCTGTCAAGGAAAAACAAACTGCATGAGGGGTGGACATGGTCCCCAATGATAGATGCATACTTGTGTTGATACATTGTACCTTCCAAAATGATGAGATCACCCAGTGACTGCCACAAAAACAGTTCCTAGATTGCAACCCTCCCTCCTGGTTGTAGGGTGTTTGCTTTTAGATGTTTCCTGCCAACAGCCATACGTCCAGTGGAGCGTAAAATGCAATTCATCTGAAAAGGTCACCTGTTTCCACTTAATGGGGCCCATAGACAGCAACGTTCGCTGAACGGTCATTGAGAAGACACTGTTGGTATCCACTCAGTTCCTAGGGGAACATTTAATTTCCTGCGTCTCCTCTTTTCTACTGGTGTCTTACATTCATTCCTTTTCTGAATCAGATGCTGTATGAATGTGCTGCTGACATCCTCTACTGCAACTTCTTCATTTGGCACAGAATTCAAAACAGCATTTCTATCAAAGGGATGTATTCCACATTTACGGAAGCCAGAAATTAAATTTTTTGCCTTTCCACTGTGTTCCATCTCTGACATTAGTTTTCTTAAAAGTTGTGAGAACACATCTTTTGGCAGCACTTTATGTTTCTTTCCACTTGGAGAGTCCTTCCACTGTCTCAAAATATATCTCCAAGCTTTCTTCATTGGAGCAAAATATGCTACATCCAGAGGCTGTGTGAGGTGGGTGGAGCTAGGAGGGAGACACACAAATCTAATGTTATTTTCCTCACACTGTTATAGGATTTCTGGATTAATGGGGGTAGACAAGTTGTCACCAATCACTAATTTCATGCCTTGCTGTTTGTTGAGTCTTGGTAGCAAAAGAACCCTAAACCAGTCCTCAAATGTTGCGCCATCAAACCGTCCATGTTTAGTGCGATTGTAATGGCATCCTACTGGACCACCTTCAGTCCATGTTGTCCACAGATTCTCAGCTCAGTAGGCAACATACGGTGGTAACAGCTCTCCCACAGCATTCCCACACAGCATAACAGACGTTGAAGTTTTTGAGCTATTCAAGATTTTCTCCACATATTTAACTTCTTTCTTGCAAATTATATTGACTGTGCCAGGATTATCACTAAGGTTGGTCTCATCATAATTCTAAATGTTTTCTGGAGAGACATGCATAACTGAAACCTCAAGGTAGTCAAAATACTCATTAATGAAAGTCTTGTCAATTGCTGCTCTCACACGTTTGATATTGCTACAAAATCATGTGGTTAACTCTTTATGCCTTCTAGGGAAGGATTTAATAAATTCGTAACCAGGTAGATTGTCTTTGAAGCAGTTGATCACAATGCCTTTCTTGTCCAAATAGCTTTTAATAACAAATCTAAGATCAGTTTGAACAAGTGGGAAGCCAAATTCAGCCATTTTACTGATGCGAGCCACAAACATTTTCTCCTCCTCAGGGCTGAATGTTGTTGGGTGACCATGTTTGTTACTAAATTTCCCTTTCATTTTATTCTTTAAGGTGCTTCTTGGAATTCCATACGTATTTGCAGCAGTTCTCTGACTTTTTTGACCTGATCTAATTTCTTCCAAACACTTTTCAAGATCTTCTTTTGTATAATTTCCATAATTTCTCACCCCAATCTACCTTTTATATAGACGAACCATATTTATAATCTGAAATTTAAAAAAAGAAAAACAAAACCTTGAAAAACAGACCTAAGACAAGTTGAGAACCTAAAGCTAATTTACCTGGGGCTACTTTGGCCTGGGACAAAGTAGCCCCAAAAATGGTGCCAAGTAGCTCACAATTTAATCATTTCCAAATTAACCATTAACTACAAAGAATTAATCAATCTTATCTTCTCAGCGTAAGAGCAAATACCTTAGAGGATAAACTGTCTACTTACCAAATTTTTCTCAGTTGTGCTACTCAGTCTACAACACAAACTAGGAACATAACAAAAATAGTACTTCTTTGTTGCAGTCAGAAAATGACGACACTACACTCTGGTGGGCATTGTGGGAAGTTTTTGTGACATCACAAAAGGTAGCCGGTGCTGCCACCTATGATGTAGTATAAGTACTAGGAGCAATTGTTGATGTGTTTACACACAATGAAAATCAAAAACTTTTTTTTCGTTGTGGGCCCAAGTAGCCTCACAAGGGCCAATGAAGCCCTGGTTGACGGTAAGTCAAATCAGTGAGGAAAGCATGAAACTGGCTGCTAGGGAAGCAGGGAAGAAAATGATGGATGTTCGGATAGTGCAGTTGCACTTGATGGAAGTTGGCAGAAAAGAGGACATACTTCTCTGAATGGAGTAGTGACTGCCACGAGTGTAGACACTGGTAAAGTGTTAGATGTGGAGATAATGTCCAAATATTGCAAATGTTGTAAAGTAAATGAACATAAAGAACACAACTGTGTGGCTAATTTTAGAGGAACAAGCGGTGGTATGGACGTTCATGGAGTACAACAAATATTTCATCATTCCATAGAAACAAGAGGCATACAGTACACCAAATATTTGGGCGATGGTGACAGTAAGGCTTACAACAATTTGCTGAACTCTAAGCCATATGGAGATGCCATTATTAGCAAAATAGAATGTGTAGGCCATGTTCAAAAACGTTTGAAAACAAGGCTGAGAAAAACTGTTGATATGAGAGGAAAAAAGGTGGAAAATTGTTGACTGGACAGGAACAGTTAACTAAAACTGAAATAGAAAACTTGCAGGTATACTATGGGCAGGCAATTAGGAGAAACAAAAAAATCTGGAGGCAATGAAGAGAGATGTTTGGGCCATATTCTTCTATAAGTCCTCTGCTGATGATAAGCCATGTCGTGGATTGTATCCATCAGGAGAAAATTTGTGGTGCAAATACAACAGGGCTCAGGCAACTGGAGACTCTTATCCTTACCAGCATTCTCTTCCTGCTGCTGTTATTACAGCAATTAAACCTATTTTCAGAGAATTGGTTCATCCTGACCTTCTAAGGAAATGTCTGCATGGGCAGACACAAATGAATGTTTCAACAGCAAGCATAATTTGGAACCGCCTTCATAAAACTGTATTTGTAGGCATGCACACAATGAAACTAGGAGTTCATGATGCTGTTATTGCATTCATTTGTGGTAATATTGGAAAGTGTTGGATACTGAAAAAACTGGGAATTAATTCTGGTGAAAATATGATCACTGGGCTGCAACATTGCAATAAAATGAGGATGGGTGATGCAGACAGGTCTGCATCTCATTTGGCCAAGAAAGCAAGACAAACATCCAGGAAGGTGAAAAAGAAGCTGGAAGACCTGCTAGAGGCCAAAGAAGGGCCATCATATGCAGCAGGACAGTTTTAATTAACTGTAAGTAACAAATTTCAAATTTTTTTCTTTACAGTCAATTTCCCGCAAACCAAAATTTTCAGTACATATTCCCCATTAGGCTATATCAGAAACTATCATAGATAAATGAATGACATTTTCCAAGACTCTGCATAACATAAAAAGCCACCTCTGGTACTACATTCATTAATATTCCCCCATTAGGAAGTTAACAAAAAATATTTTCTGCAGAAAAAACTTAATATTTTTTGTTAATAAATTTAAAGTATTTCTTAAAAACTATAAAATGCATAAAGTGGATTTTATTACAGTTGACTCTATTAGCATCATCATGTAACATACAGTAAAAATATTAAGGTCCTGCATCAAATAGTTTTGTTTTCAGAAATGGGTCAAAAAAATGGTTCAAATGGCTCTGAGCACTATGCAACTTAACTTCTGAGGTCATCAGTTGCCTAGAACTTAGAACTAATTAAACCTAATTAACCTAAGGACATCACACACATCCATGCCCGAGGCAGGATTCGAACCTGCGACCGTAGCGGTCGCTTGGTTCCAGACAGTAGCGCGTAGAACCGCACGGCCACTCCGAGAATGGGTCAAATAGTTGCCAAAATTAACATGGGTTAGATAGGCAGGGTGTGGTCCTCTTAAATAAATCACACAGTTTCTTCATTATGACAATGATTGCACTGTTTTCCATGTTCCCCAACACAATTGATACACCCTCCACTGCCAGTGATCGTCCCTGCTGTCTGTGAGTAGTTACTGCACATTGACACTGACCATAGGCAGTGGTGACATTAATGTGACTGAACTGTGTTCATAATTATGCATAAATTCACTTAAAGGGGATGAAAGCTGTCTTCAGTACTACAGTTCTTTTGAAATAAAATTCAACATCATTGAATTTACCAATGTTTATTCAGTCTCTGAAATTATGATTTTACTTTTATTCATTCTTGACAGAAAATCACATATATACTTCATTTGTTGAAATGTGTCAGTTATCAATACATCTCTGCTTAGTGCATTATTACTCAATATAATTATTACCAAAAACATAAATAGAAATTGTTAATTATGGAAAATATATTTCAATCATTTTTTCCTCTAAAGTGCCAAAAATTACATACATATTATTCAAATGTTGCCTCACACCTTATGCATAAGTTTCAAAATGGATAGTTTTCACCTGAAAAAGCACATTTACCTTCACATACTTACATTTTGTTACTTAGTTTGTGCTCATTAAATACTTTCTCTAACAAACATTGTTGACTGTAGAAGTTTACTTGCAAAAATAAACTACCACAAAGACAGGGTACCTAACAATTTCCTCAGTCATCACTACTTCTCACAGTTTGTCTCATATTTCTCATTATTACTTCAAATACTTCATTATCCATTCCTACTCATAATTATTACATCACTGTATAATTGATAATCATGAAAATCCCTGCTTTATTTCTTATACAAAAATGACTCTTACTAAACGACAACAAACCAATATAAATATGTAATGAAACTTCATTCTCTATGAGATAAAAAATGAAATCTTGTTGACTACATTTCAGTGCAATAGTTGGGGATACTACTTTATGTTAAATTACTACTTTTACTCTTATCAAGCCTGAAGGGCTTCCTCAGGACCAATAGTTCTTTTTCATAATCTTTACTGTAGGCAACATTACTTACTTCATCTCAAAATTTATTTACTTTAATCTGAGGGCAAGATGTTGATGTTTTTCAGAAATTTGCTCTTTGCAACAGCAAATGGACATTATTTTTACTTTGAACTGAACAGAATTACAGTTAATTATTTCCACTGCTGCTATATTATTGGCTGATTGTATCCTTAAATTCATACATTAAGTGGAAATAATGATTTTGCTATTTTCCACAGAACTTTTTCAATGTTACTAAATCCAAACATAGATAAGATATTGTTCACAAAATTTAGCTGACATAGTGTTTAAATAACATACGTTTCCATCCTTTAATTCGTTATTAGTATCCATTAACACACAAAAGTTCATTCAATGAAATAAATTAGATTAGATTCATAGACCCAAAAATGAGATGATTTTCATGGATGTGGAACATGTGGGAAAGAATAACGTAAAAAACAGAACATTTGAATACAATACTCACTTCCCTGATCATTTGTCAGGAGATTGACAGTTTATGTGGACACATTACAGTATGACAGTTTATGTGGACACATTACAGTATGACAGTATATGTGGACACATTACAGTAAACTGCTAACATTTACAGAATTAATACACTGCCAGAATGAAACATAGTTTTGCACTTTTAATAAATTTATCATGTACAAAATACGTAATCTTGACTGTTGTGAGCAAGTGCCGTCAGAACTAAAATCTAACAGACATTTTTATTTCAGCTGGTCTAACAGTTTCTGTTAGGATATTCATCTATTGAGTAGAAGGAGTTGCCTACCAAAAAGTCTTTCAAATTCTGTTTAAACTGTGCTTTATATGAAACCAAATTTTTAATGGTTGCTGGCAATTTATTGAAAATATGTGTTCCTGAATATTGGACCCCTTTTGGAACATTGTTTTTATTCTTAGTACTGGTACTACGTATTGAGATATTGATTGGAAATAGACACACATTACTCGCAACAAATTTCATTAAGGAATAAATATACTGAGAAACAGTGGTTAAAAGATCCATTTCCTTGAACAGGTTTGTACATAATGTTTTTGAATTTACACCACACATGAGTCTTATTACACGCTTTTGCACTCTAAACATTTTTGCTTGGTTCAACAAGTTGTCCCAAAATATGATCCCATATGACATAAAAGAATGAAAGTATGCAAACTATCCAAGTTTTTCTATATTTATATCTCCTAAATCTGACACCATTCAGACTGCAAATACAGACTTGTTTGGGCATTTCAGTAATTTTGTGGTATGTCTTTTGCAACTGAATTTATTTTTGAGTTGGAAACCCAGAAATTTAACACTTTCAAGCTCTTCAATCTGCATGTCTTCACATGTCATACACATGCTGGAAGGAAATCTCTTACAGATTCTGAACTCCTTATAGTGGTTCTTTTCAAAGTTTAATGACATTAAAATAGCTTTAAACCACATGTCAGTGTCAGTAAAAATTTGATTAGCAGCCATTTATAAATCTGTACTTGACTTGCTATTTATTGCAGTGTTTGTATCATCTGTAAACAAAACGAACTTAGCATCTGGCAATGTAACAGACAAGAAGTCAACACATACAAGAAAAAGCGTGGGCCCAAGATGGAATCTTCAGGAACATAACATTCACTATCAGATGAAGACTGATTGCTAACTCTACATGTATTTTGTAATAACACCCTTTATTTCCTTTTAGTTAGGTAAAACTTGAACCATTTTGCAGCACTATCAATGACACCATATTATTCTAATTTACTGAAGAGGATGTGGGAGATTCACACAGGCAAAGGCTTTTGACAGGTCACAGAAAATGCCAGTAGCCTCTAATTTGTTATATAATGGATTAAGTAGATTCTCTCTCTATGTATAAATAGCCTTCTCTATACTGGAACTCTTAGGGAAACCAAACTTGACTTGGACGCTATTTTTTTACAGTCAGGTGGTTAAGATGATGTTTAAACACAAATTTTTCAAATATTTTTTGAAAAATCCGGCAAAAGTGAAGTTGGGTGGTACATTATGTGTCTCAAAAGATGCCCAGGAGAGGTCCGTGGGTGGCACAGCACAGCCACCAGCGGCTGCCACCACATCCGCTAGCTGCTGCCATGCCCAACTCTGACACCAATCTGCCTGTAGTTGGCTGCACGCACGCTTCCCCTGAGTTAAGCATAAATAGCCATCTGATTAACTTAAGTATCCCTTTTTTACAGTAGGTGCTCAAAATGATGTTCCTCTGTGGTAAGAGCAGCCTGACATCTCCTGAACACATTAGCAAACACACGACAAATTTCGAGTGCTGAGATCTGGGAAATAACTAGCCGAACCCTGTCTTCCAACTCTTCAAGCATATAGGGATTTGTTGCATGCCCTTTGCCCTTTAACATTCCCAAAAGATAAAAGTCACATGGATTTAGACCTGGAGAACAAGGAGGCCAGTCAACTATCCTATCATTAAAAACACTTCATATTACTGTCATATAAGCATTGGCGATGTGTGGTCTTGCATTGTCCTGCATCTTTTCGTTAGATGTTAGTTCTCAAAAAAAAGGACGCAGTATATTGTTCACATACCTGTTAGAATGTATTGTTCCATAAAAAAAAGTTTGGTCCAATAATTCATCTTGCACTAATTTCACGCCACACTCTTGTTTTCACATCATGCAGGAATTTCTCATCTAATTCGTGAGGATTTTCGGAGCTCCAACGTCAACTGTTCTGGCAGTTTATGAACCCTGAAAAATGCAGCCATGCTTCATCAGAAAGGAAGGCATCTCAGGATCAACTTCCCCGTTGTGCACAGACTGTAACAGCCAGTTGCAATAATTATGTCAAGCAACAGTATCTGAGTTCCTCAGTTTGTGCACTATCATTTCTGTGAACAGATGTTCTTGAAACACCAGTCTGAAGTGCCAAATGGTGTAGAGATTTTCTTGGACTTCTTTACAAGGCATCCTCTATCTTTTCTAATTTAAGTTAAAACAATAGGTTCTCTAGGCCTTTGTTTGTGTAACACAGATCCAGTCTTTTGACATTTCTTCACTAATCTGTGTATTGTTGAATCATTGGGAACATGTGCACCAGGAACTTTTTGTATAAAGTCAAGCCAACATTCCACATATGATTCTATTTTTGCGTAGTTCAGCACAAGAAACACCTGTTGATCCGTCGTGTATACCATATCGAATGGAAATTTAACACAAAACACAAAACAAATCACCCAAATGCTGAGATGCACAGTGTACACTAGCACACGGTGTTTCTGTCTGAGGCCCAGGCCCAGTAACATACAGACAGGGAAAGCCCTGGACTTTGTGCAGTTGCAATAATGATGTCTAGCAGAAATACACTCCTGGAAATGGAAAAAAGAACACATTGACACCGGTGTGTCAGACCCACCATACTTGCTCCGGACACTGCGAGAGGGCTGTACAAGCAACGATCACACGCACGGCACAGCGGACACACCAGGAACCGCGGTGTTGGCCGTCGAATGGCGCTAGCTGCGCAGTATTTGTGCACCGCCGCCGTCAGTGTCAGCCAGTTTGCCGTGGCATACGGAGCTCCATCGCAGTCTTTAACACTGGTAGCATGCCGCGACAGCGTGGACGTGAACCGTATGTGCAGTTGACGGACTTTGAGCGAGGGCGTATAGTGGGCATGCGGGAGGCCGGGTGGACGTACCGCCGAATTGCTCAACACGTGGGGCGTGAGGTCTCCACAGTACATCGATGTTGTCGCCAGTGGTCGGCGGAAGGTGCACGTGCCCGTCGACCTGGGACCGGACCGCAGCGACGCACGGATGCACGCCAAGACCGTAGGATCCTACGCAGTGCCGTAGGGGACCGCACCGCCACTTCCCAGCAAATTAGGGACACTGTTGCTCCTGGGGTATCGGCGAGGACCATTCGCAACCGTCTCCATGAAGCTGGGCTACGGTCCCGCACACCGTTAGGCCGTCTTCCGCTCACGCCCCAACCTCGTGCAGCCCGCCTCCAGTGGTGTCGCGACAGGCGTGAATGGAGGGACGAATGGAGACATGTCGTCTTCAGCGATGAGAGTCGCTTCTGCCTTGGTGCCAATGATGGTCGTATGCGTGTTTGGCGCCGTGCAGGTGAGCGCCACAATCAGGACTGCATACGACCGAGGCACACAGGGCCAACACCCGGCATCATGGTGTGGGGAGCGATCTCCTACACTGGCCGTACACCACTGGTGATCGTCGAGGGGACACTGAATAGTGCACGGTACATCCAAACCGTCATCGAACCCATCGTTCTACCATTCCTAGACCGGCAAGGGAACTTGCTGTTCCAACAGGACAATGCACGTCCGCATGTATCCCGTGCCACCCAACATGCTCTAGAAGGTGTAAGTCAACTACCCTGGCCAGCAAGATCTCCGGATCTGTCCCCCATTGAGCATGTTTGGGACTGGATGAAGCGTCGTCTCACGCGGTCTGCACGTCCAGCACAAACGCTTGTCCAACTGAGGCGCCAGGTGGAAATGGCATGGCAGCCGTTCCACAGGACTACATCCAGCATCTCTACGATCGTCTCCATGGGAGAATAGCAGCCTGCATTGCTGCGAAAGGTGGATATACACTGTACTAGTGCCGA
This sequence comes from Schistocerca serialis cubense, assembly GCF_023864345.2. Lineage (NCBI taxonomy): Eukaryota > Metazoa > Arthropoda > Insecta > Orthoptera > Acrididae > Schistocerca > Schistocerca serialis. The sequence goes on along the minus strand of NC_064640.1, from coordinate 989,416,743 downwards.
CATTGTGCATGCTCTGTTGCCTGTGTCTATGTGCCTGTTGTTCTGTCAGTGTGATCATGTGATGTATCTGACCCCAGGAATGTGTCAATAAAGTTTCCCCTTCCTGGGACAATGAATTCACGGTGTTCTTATTTCAATTTCCAGGAGTGTATTTGAAGTGATTAAACTTGACAAAAATATTCAAAAGAAAATCCCAGTACACTCTGTCTCATAGTATAGTGGGCATGCATAAAGTATTGGTGCCTGGGAGCTACACACAGCAACTGTAATAACTTCAAGTTGAACAAATATACACTCCTGGAAATGGAAAAAAGAACACATTGACACCGGTGTGTCAGACCCACCATACTTGCTCCGGACACTGCGAGAGGGCTGTACAAGCAATGATCACACGCACGGCACAGCGGACACACCAGGAACCGCGGTGTTGGCCGTCGAATGGCGCTAGCTGCGCAGCATTTGTGCACTGCCGCCGTCAGTGTCAGCCAGTTTGCCGTGGTATACGGAGCTCCATCGCAGTCTTTAACACTGGTAGCATGCCGCGACAGCGTGGACGTCAACCGTATGTGCAGTTGACGGACTTTGAGCGAGGGCGTATAGTGGGCATGCGGGAGGCCGGGTGTACGTACCGCCGAATTGCTCAACACGTGGGGCGTGAGGTCTCCACAGTACATCGATGTTGTTGCCAGTGGTCGGCGGAAGGTGCACGTGCCCGTCGACCTGGGACCGGACCGCAGCGACGCACGGATGCACTCCAAGACCGTAGGATCCTACGCAGTGCCGTAGGGGACCGCACCGCCACTTCCCAGCAAATTAGGGACACTGTTGCTTCTGGGGTATCGGCGAGGACCATTCGCAACCGTCTCCATGAGGCTGGGCTACGGTCCCGCACACCGTTAGGCCGTCTTCCGCTCACGCCCCAACATTGTGCAGCCCGCCTCCAGTGGTGTCGCGACAGGCGTGAATGGAGGGACGAATGGAGACGTGTCGTCTTCAGCGATGAGAGTCGCTTCTGCCTTGGTGCCAATGATGGTCGTATGCGTGTTTGGCGCCGTGCAGGTGAGCGCCACAATCAGGACTGCATACGACCGAGGCACACAGGGCCAACACCCAGCATCATGGTGTGGGGAGCGATCTCCTACACTGGCCGTACACCACTGGTGATCGTCGAGGGGACACTGAATAGTGCACGGTACATCCAAACCGTCATCGAACCCATCGTTCTACCATTCCTAGACCGGCAAGGGAACTTGCTGTTCCAACAGGACAATGCACGTCTGCATGTATTCCGTGCCACCCAACGTGCTCTAGAAGGTGTAAGTCAACTACCCTGGCCAGCAAGATCTCCGTATCTGTCTCCCATTGAGCATGTTTGGGACTGGATGAAGCGTCGTCTCACGCGGTCTGCACGTCCAGCACGAACGCTGGTCCAACTGAGGCGCCAGGTGGAAATGGCATGGCAAGCCGTTCCACAGGACTACATCCAGCATCTCTACGATCGTCTCCATGGGAGAATAGCAGCCTGCATTGCTGCGAAAGGTGGATATACACTGTACTAGTGCCGACATTGTGCATGCTCTGTTGCCTGTGTCTATGTGCCTGTGGTTCTGTCAGTGTGATCATGTGATGTATCTGACCCCAGGAGTGTGTCAATAAAGTTTCCCCTTCCTGGGACAATGAATTCACGGTGTTCTTATTTCAATTTCCAGGAGTGTATTTCAAGGAAGAAGCAATACATGAAAGTCACAGATCAAGTTAACAGAGTAAGACATGTGTACACTTTAACAGTCAAATCATAACTGAGTCCAAGTCTAAGGGCCACTGGCTGGCTGGCTGGCCGCTTAGGTGGTAGTGCTGCTGCATGGCTGGCAGACAGAGCTGCATGTAGAGGACGCACGTAACTGCGCGGTGGCACTTTGAAAGACCGGTGAGTCAGAACACTTTTCCCCCCTTTGAAGTTTTTGCACAGGTCTTGATGGAGGGGGCCTGTAGATTGCTAACGTCCATAGGTGTTGTTTGACTGGCCGTAAAGTCTCGAGGAGGAGGCTTCCCGTACGGACGGAAGTGTCCCTGATGATAAGGGGTCGAGATGACAGGAGACGTGGGGGTCGAATCAGCTCGGGCCCCGTGCACCAATCTGCCCGTTGCGGCAAGTCCGGTTGTTATAACAGGAGACATGGGCGATGTGTCGGCGTCCGTAGGAGAAGGAGGCGAGTAGAGTTGCTCTGACAGATGATGGTCATCTGGTTCCTGCATGGGCACATCTCCTGGTGGCGTCAGTTCTTGTGCTGCCACCGACATGGTGGTGAGAGGACTGCGTTGTTAGTAATGAGAGATTCCAGTATCCCAAGCGTCAGGTAGAGCCGAAGGTGGTGTAGCAGCATCCGGAACAGGCGTTGCCGGCACACGAGACCGAAGCTGGTCCAAATTACGCACTGCATCACCCGTGTCCGTCTGGATTTCATACAGGCGTTGGCCATGGTGTCATAAGATGGGGCCAGGACTCCATTTTGGCCGCCTGCCATATCCCCGTACCCATACAAGGTCGCCGGTGGTGAATCGGCCAAGCAAAGGCACCTGCGCCATGAGATGGAATGCTGCAGAATACAAAGTAGTGTGCGGGGCTGTCGGCCATTTAAGAGTTCAGCCGGGCTGTGGTCGCCCATGGGGGTGAAACGGTAAGGAGCCAGAAATTGGAGAAGCGCATCATCATCATCAGCAGAAGAAGAAGATGTCAGGAATTTCCTCATCTGAGCCTTAAATGTGCGGACCAGTCGTTCAGCCTCATCATTTGACTGTGGATGGAACGGAGGGGCCGTGACTTGCATGACGCCGTGACGGGCACAAAAATCCGCAAACTCGGAAGAGGCAAATTGCAGACCGTTATCAGTAACAAGAGTAGAGGGAAAGCCTTCCAAAGAGAAAATACAAGCTAGAGCATTGGTGGTTGCCACGGTGGTAGGCGACGTGCAACGGACAATGAAAGGAAAGTTAGAATAGGCGTCAATAACGAGAAGCCAATAAGTAACTAAAAAAGTCAGCATGAATACGCTCCCAGGGCTTCTCAGGCGAAGGCCACGGTGACATAGATGACATCAGGGCAGCAGCCTGTGACCCACAAGGGCAGCAGGCAGCGACCATGTCTGCAATTTCAGAGTCGATGCTGGGCCAGAACACATGACGGCGCGCCTGAGATTTTGTGCGAGAGACACCCCAGTGGCCTTGGTGAAGGAGGTTCAAGACCAAAGCACACAAAGATGCAGGTACCACAACACGCGCCGAAGCATTTTTGGTGTAAAGGAGGATAACACCATCCCTAGCCGTGGGGCAGTAACGCAAAGTGTAGTAGTTCCGCAACGGATCAGAAGTCTTAGCGGACAGACGATCTGGCCAACCTTTTCTGAATACAGCATTAAACCTGGGAGAGGGTAGGGTCAGAAACCGTAGCAGCCGCCAGCCGGTCCCTGGTGATGGGGAACCCATCCACAACCTGCTGCTCGACAACATCCAGGTGGAAACACAAAAGTTCATCCCTATCGAATGCCAGATCAGGTCCCATGGGAAGGCAAGACAGTTCATCAGCATTTGCATGTTGAGCTGTCGGCTGGAAATGAGTCTCATAATTGAAACGAGACAAGTAAAGAGCCCAACGCTGGTGGCGGTGTGCAGCCTTGTCGCGAAGTGACGTTGATGGATGAAACAAGGAAACAAGTTGTTTGTGATCCATAACTGTGGTGCACATACTGTAAGACCTTCAGTACACACACCGTCAGATTATTTGACTTGTCGCTCTTACGAAGTAGGTGAGTGTCAGCAATATGTCTCGTGATCTTATCGTGGCGTATTTATCTTCTGCCGTTAGGTCAGACGCTAGAAATGCCACTTGCACGCTTAGAGTAGAAGATTGACGGTGACAAACTTAAAACAGAACTTGATTAATTTTCACACACATTTATTAAAATACTAACAAGCATAAAAATTACTTAACTTGGTTCTGGATGCTATTTACAATTGACAGTCTGAAGTTCCTTTGGTATTGGTACTTTAATCTTATTCTCACATATGTCTATGATACTTGACAAAAGTGTCTATACATTTATCTTCATGGCTATGTACAGGAATATGGTAATCTTATTATTTGCAGACTGAAACTTGACTATAGACTGGTACAGACAAATGTAGAACTCGTACAGACTGATACAGACTAATGCAGATTGGTGCAGACAAATGCAGACTGACTAATCGGAGGTCTGTACACTTGTTATAATACCTCGCGCGTTCATGTATCACTGCGCGAGTGTGATCCCCGAGGAGAAAAGGTTCTACATTAGCAGCAATCTCATTGGCTACGTTACATATTAATACACAGATCGGTGGAAGCAGAAATTGGTCCGTCTCTATGGCAGCGCCATCTCATAGTGCTGAGACGGACGAGCACTGCGCCTGTGCTCTTGTGCTTAGCGGGGCGCGCTCTAGTGGGAAAGTTGTGTATGCGCTGACTACGCAGAACTATGTACACAACAGTAACAAGATGAAATTTGGATCCATAGAGAAAAACACCAAACTTATGAAGAGCATAAATAATGGCCAAAGCTTCTTTTTCAACTAGAGAATACTTTTGTTGGGCATTCATGAGCATTTACGAGGCATAAGCAATGGGTTGTTCAGAACTGTCAGAAAAACTGTGTAAGGACTCCACCGACCCCGTATTGAGAGGCGTCCGTGGCAAGAACAAGATGTTGGCCAGGTCGATAATTAGCCAGGCATGAGGCCTGTTTCAGCATAGTCTTCAATTTCTGAAAAGCCGCATCGCATGATGCGGACCAGTGAAAAGGCACGTTTTTATGCAACAGGCAATGCAACGGCTGAGCCACCGAAGCAGCAGATGGCAAAAACTTATGATAGTATGGTATTTTCCCCAAGAAGGCCTGTAGTTCCGTAACAGATGTAGGGCGAGGAAGGGCATCGATCGCAGCGACAGTTTGCTAAAGCAGACTAATACCATCCCGAGAGAGTTGAAACCCGAAGTACGTGATAGATGCCTGAAAAAATATTGATTTCTGAAGATTACACTTAAGACCAGCAGACTGTAAGACATGAAAAAGTGTGCAGAGATTTTGAAGATGTTAGTCAGTGGTGGAGCCAGTGACAACAATGTCGTCCTGGTAATTTATACACCCAGGGACAGTGAGCAATAATTGTTCCAAGAATTGCTGAAAGAGAGCAGGTGTGCTGGCAACCCTGAATGGCAATCGTTGGTATTGATAGAGGCCAAAAGGCGTGTTAAGGACCAGAAACTGCCGGGAAGCAGCGTCGAGAGGAAGCTGATGATAAGCTTCTGACAGGTTAAGTTTAGAAAAATACTGGCCTCCAGCAAGTTCAGTGAACAAATCTTCAGGTCGAGGCATAGGGTAAGTGTCGATAAGGCATTGAGCATTTACAGTGGCTTTGAAATCGCCACAGCGATGAATATCACCATTTGGCTTCGCAACGACGACGACAGGAGAGGACCACTCACTGGAAGTGACAGGAAGCAAGACCCCTGAAGCAGTGAGACGATCCAGCTCCCGTTTCACCTGATCACGAAGGGCCACAGGAATGGGCCGAGCCCGAAAAAACTGAGGCCGAGCCGTGGATTTTAGCATGATATGAGCTTCAAAGTCATTTGCACGGCCTAACCCAGGAGAAAAAAGGGATGAAAATGTCATCGACAAGGAATCCAATTGAGCATAAGGAATAGCATCAGAGACGATATTGACACAGTCATCTATGGAGAACCCAAAAACGCGAAAGACATCGAAACCAAAAAGATTCTCCGCGTTACTATGGTCGACCACAAATATGGGAGCAGTGCGAACGACAGATTTGTAAGATACCTCAGCATCAAATTGTCCCAGGAGAGAAATCTTCTGTTTATTGTAAGTCCATAATTGACAGGTGACAGGACTGGAGAACCCAACTGAAGATACGTCTGAGAATTGATGATAATGGCAGCAGAACCAGTATCCACCTGCATGCGAACATCTCGACCAAGTATTTGGACAGCGAGGAATAACTTCCCTGAAAGGGAAGAAGTACAATTGACAGACAACACAGAATCAGAATCAGCGTCATGTTCGTGAACATCATGTATGCGGTTGGATTTGCAAACGGATGACACATGACCCTTTTTTTTTTTGCATTTGTGACACACAGCCCAACGTTGTGGGCAATCTTCTCGTGAATGTTTCATAAAACACCGCGGACATGAAGGAAGTTGCCGTGGGTTTTGCTGCAGTTTCCTAGAGGTTTGTTTACGGTTAGGCCGAGGCTGTGCTTGGGAGTGTACTGCAGCCACGTCGGCTGGCGGGGACACGCCATACCCTTCGTCAACATCGCACAGAGCCCGCATCTCGTGGTCATGCGGTAGCGTTCTCGCTTCCCACGCCCGGGTTCGATTCCCGGCGGGGTCAGGGATTTTCTCTGCCTCGTGATGGCTGGGTGTTGTGTGATGTCTTTAGGTTAGTTAGGTTTAAGTAGTTCTAAGTTCTAGGGGACTGATGACCATAGATGTTAAGTCCCATAGTGCTCAGAGTCATTTGAACCAACATCGCACAGAAGTTGTATTTCCCCGACATCGCCCCATGCCTCTATTTGCAAGAAATCTCAAAAGACTGAGCGATGGATAGGACTTCATCTAGAGTCGGATTTGCCAACTGAAGGGCACGTTGCCTAACTTCTTTGTCGGGCGCCGTTCGGATAATAGCATCCTGTACCATGGAATCGGCGTAGGATTCTTTGTGAACTTCAGTAAGAAATTGACACTTTCTACTGAGGCCGTGAAGTTCAGCAGCCCAAGCGTGATAGGATTGATTCGGTTGTTTTCGCCAACGATAAAAGGAAACACGAGAGGCTACATGTGTTTGCTTTTGAAAATAGACCGACAGAAGTGAGCACATTTCAGCAAAGGACATAGATGCGGGATCTTTCAAAGGAGCCAATTGCAACAACAACCGATACACTTGAGGAGAAATCCATGGAAGGAACAGAGACTTAGATGTTTGTTCGTCCGCGACATGAAATGTCAAGAAGTGCTGTCGAAGACTTTTTTGTAATCAGACCAGTCTTTCGCCGTCTCGTCGTAAGGAGGAAAAGGATGTAGAGACAACGACGAGAGACGCCCCGCATTTGATGCCACGATGAAATCAGACCCTTCCTGGGCATCTTTTGTGAGACACCCTGTATCTCTTTATCCCACATCTTGTAAAGAGGCTTAACTTCAGCATTTTTTGTATTCAGACCAGTCTTCCGCCGTCTCGTTGTAAGGAGGAAAAGGATGTAGAGACAACGACGAGAGACGCCCCGCATTTGATGCCACGATGAAATCACGAATCGCATTTGTGAGAAGCGTTTGCTGTTCTATGAGACCTTGCAGTAGTTGCAAATCACTACCTCATCTCCAATTGTAATAACTTCAAGTTGAACAAATATATTTCAAGGAAGAAGCAATACATGAAAGTCACAGGTAAAGTAAACAGTGTAAGATGTGTGTACACTTTAACAGTCAAATTATAACTGAGTCCAAGTCTAGCGGCCGCTGGCTGGCTGGACGCTTAAGTGGCACTGCTGCTGCATGGCTGCCATAGAGGATGTGCGTAACTGCGCGGCGGCACTTTGAAAGATCGGCGAATCACAACAGCAACAACCGGCAGATGCAGCAGCAACAGCTGGCAGGCACGCCATGCAACCCGCAGACCCTTCCTGGGCATCTTTTGTGAGACACCCTGTATCTCTTTATCCCACATCTTGTAAAGAGGCTTAACTTCAGCATATTTTAGCCAGTCTGGAAATGTTCTGCTGATAAGAGAATGATTACACAAATAACTTAAGATAGAGCTCAACTCACGTGAACACTCTTTGATTAACTTTGTTGATATGTTACCATAACCACTAGAATACTTTGATTTTAAGGATCTCGTGATGGATGTTACTTCTTTGGGAGAAGTGAGTGTCATTTCCATTTTAACAAAGTTATTTGTAGAGACTCTTCTCTGGTATTCCATTGCATCATTTACTAAACCTGATAAGCCCAAGCTGTCAGTAACAGAAACAAGTACTTGTTTAAGAGGTTTGCAAGGTTACATACACTTCTTAACAATGTCTCATTTGTCATTAGAGCTATTTCTTTCTCTTCCTTTCTCACCTCACATGTCACTCTCTTCATTGTGTTGTGACAGTGCCATGACATTTAACAGTGCCGCCACGACAGTACGCGCAAACGGCGATAGAGGCGCTCCGCAACTCGGCTGAGCGCGGGAGCGCCACATAGCTACGAACGGTCCCGGCCGCATGTCACGGCACGGCAGTCAAAAAAGAGATACTGAGTTGTTATCATGTGACCAGCTATTGTTCTAAGTGAGTGTGTTTGAATATCCACGCAATTATTGGTGATTAAAGGTTATAACACTTTTTGGCGACGAGGATGGGATATTTTCACTGCGTTGTGGATTTGTGTGTTCGTGACGGGGCAGACATGGAACAGCTTATGCAAGTGCTCATTGAACAACAAACACAGCTGACGGCTGCTATTCAGGCGTTGTCAACGTCACTTACTCATCGTCTGTCTTCCTCTTCTCCGCCTCCATTCCCTCCTTATGACGTGGCCGCTGAAGACTGGGAGGATTATGAGAAGCGTTTGCGTCAACACTTCTTGGCTTTCGGCGTTGTCGACGCCCCTATGTGTAAGTCGTTATTTCTATCTTGGATTTCCCCATGGATTTATCAGCTGCTATCTCAGCCCCTCTGCGGGAACCTGCCTCTCTGTCCTTCCAAGAAATGTGTGACTTATTGTCTAACTATTACCGAAAAAATACCCACGTCGTTGCCGCCCGCGTGGCATTCTACCGGTGTCGTAAACAGCCCCATCAATCTTACCGGGCTTGGGTGGTGGAACTACACGGTCTGACTAGGAAATGTCAGTTTGTCACCGACACTCATCATGAGTCTTATGCTGATTCAATGGTTAGGGATGCTATTCTACGGCTTGCTCCTGATAAAGAAGTTCGGCAACGTGCCCTACAACTGCCAAACCCGTCGTTGTCGGAAGTTCTAAGCATCGCTCAATCCTTTGAAGTGTCTCACGCTGCTGGCTTGCAAATAGACGCGTGGTGTGATGTAGGCGCTGTACAGTCAACTTTCAACATGGACAATTTGCCTGTTTCACAGGAGAACGAAGATGTGGCGGCGGTTCACTCGCGTAAACAACGTCGCGTTGGGCCGCAACGCTCGCAGCGAAAACAGCAACCACAGAAGCAGGTTCGTTCCACACTTCCTTCGTGTCCACGTTGTTTCGTACAGCATGACAGGGCCGCGTGTCCAAAACCTTGGGCCACGTGTAATTCATGTAGGAAAAAAGGCCACATTGCTTCTGTGTGTCAGTCCCCTAAAGTTCCTGTCGACGAGGATGAGGTATCGGACATGGATGTTAACTGTGTGCTTTCTCAACCAAATAAGTTGTTTGTTACTGTTCGTGTTCTGGATAAAGACATTCACATGCAAGTGGACACTGGCTCTGCAGTAACTCTCATTAATTCTCGCACGTATTTGGAGTTGGGCTCCCCTCCCTTGTCTCCAGTTACGCGAAATCTGAGAACTTATAATAAACAGAAAATTCCTATCATTGGCCAGTTTGATGCTTCCACTGCCTACAAGTCTGTTGTTAGGCCCCTCACGTTTTATGTGGTGGATCATGCGGGCACTGAAAACCTGTTCGGTTATAATGCTTTCCAGTTGTTCGGGTTCTCCATTGATGATGATATGCACCTTATATCTGAGGATATTCCGTATCAACAGCTGGATGGATTGTGTTCTGAATTTTCGTCCGTTTTCTCTGCTGGTCTGGGTCGTGCCAGGATTTTGAAGCCCACATTACTCTTAAACCTACAGCTCGCCCTAAGTTTTTCCGGGCACGCCCTATTCCGGTGGCGTTGCATGCACCTGTCAAGGCTGAGATCGACAGGTTAACAGCTTCAGGGATTCTCCTTCCTGTTACCTCCAGCGAATGGGCATCGCCAATCGTGGTGGTTTCTAAACCAAACGGGAGTCTGCGATTGTGTGGTGATTTTAAGG